>NW_022196896.1:100533802-100556463 GCF_008632895.1 Mastomys coucha | reverse complement strand
CATTACCTCATAGAGTAGTTGGGAAGATGAATCACCATAGATTCGTAATATGCATAAGCCTGCTTTTCATTAGTTGCTGAAGTATAAGACCTCAAGAGACTCGATAGCCCAAAGGACATCTGTCTGAACTAAGGCCTTATACTGTTAGTAATTAGGACAACCTATTGCGGACCCCCACCCCACCCCACCCCCACCTGTAACCCATGACCTTATTTACTCCCAGTCTGTATCTTGCATCCAAGGCTTACCTAAGGTAAGCAGAGTACTGAAGGAATTCTTAACTGAGGCTGCACCTCGGTGTTACGTTGGTTCAGGGAGCCTGGCCAGACAAGTGCTTTTCACTAGTTGGGAGGGACTTCTAAGATTATGAAGGGACATGGGAGCCATGACAGAGTAGCAGTGGCTGCAGTGGTCTCTAGCAGCCAGAATGCCTTTATTACTACTACTACTACTACTACTACTTGTAAAATAATAAGCTTTATATTTTAAGGTTTCTGCCTAAGGCTTAAGAAGAGTGCTGATAATAGCCATCACTGATAAAAGTGATACTGGGGTGTGCGCCCTCTCGATGGAGAGGAACTGTCTAAGAAAGCGGATACAGGTTTCATATCACCGGGGTAGGGCTGTGGACAGTCCCTCTTCTTCATGACAACTGCTTTTTCTATGTTTAAATGTGAACCCTCTGATTTATATCAGGACCATGAACCCTGTCTTAGACATGATGGTCAGGATTAACTTGACATCCAGGGTTATGTGTACACTCAAGAGTCCTCAGGCTGCCCTTCTCTGTTTCCTTTTAAAGGGGAGAAAAAGATCACTTACACTAGATACTGTTTCAGACATTTGCGCACTTTATATAAACAAATCATTTATCTCTCTCAAAGCAGCCCTAGTGAGTATGCTCTGTTATCACTAGGTGGTAGACAGTGTCACTTAGGCTTCTAAAAATAAGTAACTTGACCACATAGCTTGGTAAGTAGTTTCTGCTCTACTCTTAGCTATAAAGCCTATGACTCTTCTAATGCAATATAGCTTTTATATTACCTAGACCTGTTCAACCTGATAGGTCCTTTGAGGATGTTTAGACTGACTGGTGCTGGCAAGGTTGTTGGCAGTACCCAGAACACAGGGATCTGTGCTAAACAGCAGTATAGGTAGGCAGGAGTCGTATTGATAACCTTGTTAATAACGAATGAATGTCCTATATGTAGGTCAGAGGAAAATCCACTAAAGGATAGCTTAAAGTGTAGAAATTTAAGCAGGGAGCCAGGACCTGGCTCTGATTTGGTACCATTCCTCCTGGGTTAAGGTTTAGTTAGTTTTCTTAAGTTGGCAGTGTGAACTCTAAAAATTTAATTCCCATGCTTTCTACCTGGACAGTTGACAACTTGAAGAAATATTTCCCCATGTTAAAGAATAATTTGGCCAGAGAATATATTCAGGGAGATTTTTTTTTTTTAAGTCAGTCTTCATCAGCCTTGGCAGCTTCAGCAAGGAGAGCTGCAATGGTGACTCAGTCTCCCCCTTACTCTCCAGGGTCCTTCCCTCTGAAGTTGAAGTATTAGAGTCTATCTATCTGGATGAGCTACAGGTGATGAAAGGGAATGGCAGGTACGTATTCAGCTAGGGGCGGGCAGGGGTCTCAGTCGTGAGAGAGTTCGGCACAGAATCTGGACTTAGGATACTATGAGCCTCCCCTCACAGAGGTGAAGTTTATCTACTATTCCTTTAATCCTCCCTCCCACCCCTCACAGAGAAACATGTCCAATGTGCATTCCTCCACCTGCTTTACCATCTCACCCCCACCTCCTCCCTAGCTCTCAAGCCCCTGCCTAGTCACATCCTGCGTCTTCACTTCATCCACCTGCAGATCACCCTGGGAGATCTTCATCACTCTGCACCCTGCCACCGCAGAGGTCCAAGATTCACAGTTTGTCTGCTTTACTCTGGTTCTTCGGATTCCAGTACAGGTGAGGCTTCTTCTACACGGTAGTAAAGGGAGGGGAGGGGAGAGCATTCCTAGAGTGCATCACTTTAATGACTGTTTGGCTTCTCTGCATCAGTATCCCCACGAGGTGCCACAGATCTCCATCCGTAACCCACGAGGACTTTCAGATGAGCAGATCCACAAGTAAGTAAGGCTAGTTGAAGCAGGGGCAATTCAAGATTCAGCTCTGCCTGCAGAAGGAAGAGGGTTGCTTTAATATTGCTTGTCTCTCGGTTTTTTCCAGGATCTCACAGGCCCTGGGTCATGTGGCCAAGGAAGGACTAGGCACTGCCATGCTCTATGAACTCATTGAGGTAAAGTACAATGGCCTGGGAAGATGTCCTTCCTTTCAGGCAATATTATATCTGTAGCCAGTACATTTAGGCTTTGTTTGCATAAGGCTTCAATTAGTCTAGAAAGATAACTCCCCTGTTTCAAAAAAAAAAAAATGTAGTTGAGTGGCCCCCCTGGGGTTGTCAGTTCTAAACATCTTGATGAAAAAGTACTCCTGTTTGACTTGGTTGTGGGATTTTGTTGTTCATTTGTTTTATTTTTATTTATTTAGTTAGTTCTTTCTTTTCTTTCTCTCTCTTTTTGTTTATTTATTTTTGGTCTTAGTTAGGGTTTCTATTGCTGTGATTAAAAACACCATGATCAAAAGTAACTTAGGGAAGAAAGCGTCTTACACGTCCAGGAAGAGTCTGTGACTGAAGGAAGTCAGAGCACTGCCTCGAAGCAGGAAGCCATGAAGGGGTGCTACTTACTGGCTTGTTCCTCCTGACTTGCTCAACTTACTTTCGTACAGCTCCCAGGACCACCAACCCAAGGGATGGCCCACTCACAATGGGCTGAGGCCTTCTCCCTCAGTCATTAATTAAGAAAATGCCTTACATTTTGCTAGGCATTTGCCATAGTCAGTGGCTTGCCTACAGGCCCTTTTATGGAGGTTATTTTCTCAGTTTTGGTTCTTCTCAGATGATTCTAGTTAACCAAGACAGGGTTTTACTCTGTAGCTGGGGCTGGCCTGAAAGAGAGAGCCATCTGCCTCTGCCTTCCAACTGCTGGGATTAAAGATGTGTGTTCCCATGCCCTGCATTTTCTCTACTTTAATTTCAGTACGCTTTTTTTTCTGTACTGATATTCAAACCTAAGGCTTTACAAATATTAGACAAGTGCTATATCTGTAACATTTTTTAAAACTTTTTAATTCTGGCCAGGCAGTGGTGGCGCACACCTAAAGTGACTCCCAGCACTTGGGAGGCAGAGGCAGGAGGATTTCTGAGTTTGAGGCCAGCCTGGTCTACAGAGTGAGTTCCAGGACAGCCAAGGCTACACAGAGAAACCCTGTCTCGAAAAAACCAAAAAAAATAAAAATTAAAAAAAAAAATAAAAAAAAAAAAAACTTTTTAATTCTGAGAATGAGTCACAAAGTGGTCAAGCAGGCTTTGAACTTGTGACGTCCTGTCCCATTACAAGCCAAGGCATATTGGTGCATACTTGTGATCCTAGCACTTGGGAGGTGGAAGCAAGAGAATCCATAAGTTCAAAGCACCTTTAGCTACATAGCAAGTTCAAGGATGGCTTGGGCTTCATCAGACTCTGTCTTTAGAAAAGAGAAAGAAAATTGTATATTCTTTCTAGTTAAGTAAACAACTCACATGACACAAAGGCGGAGTAACGGAATACATAGGTAACTTTTCTTGTTTGAGGTTAAAAAGACACAAAGTCACCCTTGTTTCCTACTTGAGGTTCATTAGGGAAAATGTTCAGAGTACTGTGAAGATGGGTGGTGGAGAGTTAGTGAGCCGGCATGTAGAGCACTGTATCCGTCCTGGTCAGACCCCAGTGCAGCTCTGAAACTCCATAGTATTAGCTGTGCAAATGCACGTTTCACTGGAGCAACTTGATGCCTTTGATTGCTGTCCATTTGGGTAATCTATTTGAACAAATGTGTTGCCTCATGGGGGAATTTTACTTGAAGAATGTTAAGAAAGGCCTCTGAGGTCTAAAGCTCAGTGGTGTGTGCTAATAATAAGTCTAGCACAGGGAAATCTGAAAAAGGATCTCTTGAGCCAAGGCAACAAAGCATGACTCCTGGTTCAAACAAAAACAAACAAAACCATCTCAAAAATGAAAATGAGGTGTGTTTATTTAGTTTTGATTATTTTGTACTTTGTTTTTGTTTTTCCAGACAGGGTTTCTCTGTGTAGCCCTGGCTGTCCTGGAACTCACTCTGTAGACCAGGCTAGCCTTGAACTCAGAAATCCGCCTGCCTCTGCCTCCCAAGTGCTAGGATTAAAGGCATGTACCACCACAGCCCAGCTTGTTTTGTACTTTTGAGACAGTCTTACTGTGTAGCCCAAGCTGGCCTCAAACTCAAAACAATCGTCCTACCTCAGCTTCCTGGATGTTGGGAGCTGAAGCTACCATGCCATGTGTCAGTGATGATGATTTTGGGTATTTTTTTCTCTCCAAGGTATATTATTTTTATTTCTTAAGTATATTAAATGTGACTTAGCGAGAGAAGTAATTGACTTAGATTTTGCAACCAGGAAGGCTAAATGAGGAGGCATGAAGAGGGATCCTTGCAAGTAAAACATTATCAGGATAGGAATATATAAACAGTAGGTAACAAATTAGGCTTGGTGACATCCATCCCATCCAGCCAGCTAGTCCTGAAGGAAGTATCTGGGATGTGTTCGCAGTCTCCTGCCTCCGTGTGTCAGCACCATCTTCTCTCCTTTCAGAAAGGGAAGGAGATTCTCACAGATAACAACATTCCCCATGGTCAGTGTGTCATCTGCCTCTATGGTTTCCAGGTGGGTTTCTCAGCTGGGATCTGGGATGAGATAGGGCAGACAGGGAAGGGCTAGTGAGTGGACACTAATGCAGGACCGTGCATCTGTCTTCCTACAGGAAAAGGAGGCCTTTACCAAAACACCGTGTTACCACTACTTTCACTGCCATTGCCTTGCCAGGTACATCCAGCACATGGAACAAGAGCTGAATACACAGGAACAGGAACAGGAGCGACAGCATGTTGTCACCAAGCAGGTAGACCTCGCCAAACCCACTGTCTCACCTGTTACCCGTAGACGTTCATCTCCATCTCCATTCCTCCACACTGGTGGCCTTTCATCTTTTTAGTTCTAGATACCTTTGAGATTAGTTCTTACTCCCATCCTTGTGTAGACTGACATACTGCATGCAGCTTTCCCGCATTCCCACATCTCTCCGTAGGCAGCCCTTTCCTCCTGTTCTACCTCATTGCTGAGCAGCCCTCCAAAGACTGAGCTGGCTGACGGGGGGCAGGATGTGATTTCTTCTCTTGTTTTAGAAGGCAGTCGGTGTGCAGTGTCCTGTGTGCAGGGAGCCCCTCGTGTATGACCTTGCCTCGCTGAAAGCAGCCCCTGAACCCCAGCAACCCATGGTAAGGGATGTCCTTCTCCTCTAAGCCAGGCATTCTCTAAGGACAGAGAAATGGCATCTTGTCTCTGCTGAATTCTCTGGCATTGGGTTTGACTTGCTTAAGACTACTCTGCAAAGCCCACAGCCACCCCCCACCCCTGGCCCTCCCTCCAGGAGCCCAAGGTTTCAGAAGCCCAACTCTGAAGCACAAAACCAAAAACTCAGTATTGGAAATGTGGCTCATTTGGTGGTGCACTTGCCTAGCACACATAAAAGCCCTAGGTTTGATCCCCAGCACTGCATTAAAAAACTTGGTACAGTGGTATACTCACATAATCATGGCACCCGGGAAGGATAAGCAGTTTGAAGTCATGCTTGGCCGTATGGTGAGTTTGAGACCATTCTGGGCTATATGAAACTCTCGTCTAAAACAAAGCAAACAAAACCCCAGGAACTTTGTGCAGTTCCCTAGGACAATGCTAGACGAATTAGGGTTCAAGTCATCTGTCTTGTTTCTCTTTGTCCTGCCATTGTGCTTCCTTTCCTCCAAGGAGCTGTACCAGCCCAGTGCAGAGAGCTTGCGCCAACAGGAAGAGCTCAAACGGCTGTATCAGAGGCAGCAAGAAAAGGGTGGCATCATCGACCTTGAGGCTGAACGGAACCGATACTTCATTAGTCTTCAGCAGGTGAGGAAAGGGAAGGGGTCCCCTTTTGGCCTCAGGGTGTGCTTCCTTCTGCTGTCAAGGTTGTAGGTTGACAATGGTTGCTGATAGTGGAGAGGGGTCCTCCTTGATACATCACCTCGGCCTCTTTTCTCTCCAGCCTCCTGCTGCCCTTGAACCGGAGTCAGCTGTAGATGTCTCCAGAGGACCCCAACCACCTAATGCCATTTCTGCAGAACAATCTACTTCCCTAGCTGCCCAATCAACTCTGCCAAGTCCTCTACCCATGGCTACCCAGTATGTATATGAGAAGACTTCAGGAGCTGGGCCAAATCAACAGAGGCCGAGTGAGACCCAGAAATCCATGCTAGATCCTCCACGACCTGGTCGTGGCTCCTGGCGACAGTATGACCGGAGGCACCCAAAAGGAGGGGAGTGCTGCGCTCCAAAAGGTACCAGTGAAATCCATGAACTGCCACCTCCTGAGAAGCCTCTCAAGGAGACTGTGGACTTAAAGGCAGAACCCCGTAACAAAGGGCTCACAGGTCATCCTCAGGAGAAGGGGCCTGGTAGCTGGCAGGGTCCCTCAGCTCGCAGGACTCGGGACTGTGCTCGCTGGGAACGCTCCAAAAACCGTACACCGGGTTCTTCCTATCCCCACCTACCTCGGGGCCAGGGAGCATATCGGTCTGGTACTCGCAGGGAGCCCCTGGGCTTGGAACCTGAGGAAGGTTCCTAGCAGTACTGTTGGGGGACAGGGAATTGGGGTGGGAGGGAGGCAATAAAGAGATTTGACCTTTGCTTAACAGCATCTAGCTTATGTGGTATGACTCTTTATGGTAAGGGGCTCCCACCTTTCTTTTAAGTCTGTTCACCAAAAGCAGTAGAGTAAAAAAGGTCTTTCTTCCCTGCCAGTGTGGTCAGTTCTGAGAAAGTTGACATCCGTGCATATAATTCTGCCCAAACCCATATCTGCATGCATGCATTGTTCAGCTGTTGGTTGGTTGGTTGTTTCGAGATAAGGTACCATGTACCCCAGACTAGCCTCAAAGTTTTACGTAGCTGAAGAATTCCAGGCCTTTCTGTCTCTACCTCCCGGGTGTTAGGATTCCAGGCCATTACCATCGTGGCCAGTTTGTGCATGCTAGGCAAGCACTCTACCAACTGAGCTGCATCCCAATCCCTTTTGTAGTTTTAAGGGGAAAAAAGCCTTGCTGTGGTGTTCAGGTTGGTCTTAGGATTTTTTTTTTAAGAGTTATTTATTTTATGTATATGAGTACACCGTCTGTCTTCAGACACATCACAAGAGAGGGCATTGGATCCCATTACAGATTGTGAGCCACCATGTGGTTGCTGGGAATTGAACTCGACCTCTGTAAGAGCAGTCAGTGCTCTTAACTGCTGAGCCATCTCTCTGGCCCCAATCTTAAGATTTTAACACTCTTACTACCTTACTTTCTCAAGTTTTAGAATTAAGTATGTACCACATGCATGCCTCTAATCCCAGCACTCAGGAGGCAGAGGCAGACAGATCTTCAGCATGGTTTATAGAGCAAGTTCCAGGACAGCCAGGGCTATACAGAGAACCCTGTCTCAAAAAACAAAACAAACAAACAAATGAGAGGGGAGGGAGAGTGGGTGCCACAACACTAGGCAACAATGTTCCTTGGGTGGCCTTTCATATTGCATATATTTTTCCCATTAATACTAATTCCCCTTTCCCTCACTCAGGCCATGGCCCCATGGGGCATTTGTAGAAGTAGATCTTGTAGGCATCTGCTATGGAAACTCCTCTTTTATTCTCAAGTAGAAACACAGCAACAGAGGGAGCAAAGTCACAAACCAGATTAGTGTGAAAGGTGCTTATGGAGTTTTTGAGAGCAGATCATTGACCTGGTGGGTCACCTCAGAGATTCAACATTGTGAATAGCCCCCATGGGGTCATTTTTATACAGCATGAAGTAGCCTTGCACCTGGGCAGGACTAATCTGGGATGTAACTTTAAGGACATGTTCAGCAAAGTTCTCAGCCGAAGAAGGTGCTTGCCCTGGATAGAACCTCTGGAACATCTGGGTCAGCTGCCAGTGTGAGCAGTAGCCCACATATTCCTTCAGATCTACTCGCCCAGGACGTATCAGGGCGGGATCCAGCCTAAGAAGAAAAGCAGAGTCACACCTGCAGTCCTGCTAGCTCCTGAGACAGTCTCCTCAACCCCCAACTCTCCCAAGGTGTATGCGTGGAGCTTTGCCTTCCTGTCTCCTTACCTGTCAATGTAGTTGGTGGTCATGAACACGATGCGTGCCTCGGTGGAGGCTACACCATCCAAAGCATTAAGCAGTCCACTGAAGGTGAGGCGACCTAGTCCTTGGTACTTTATAGGGTCTAGGGAATGACAGGAATGTGAGAGGTCATGTCTCAGTTAAAATCGTGCCCCAAATCCCTCCTTCAACTCCCTCTTTATTAGTGCCTCTTGTTGCTGACTTAGGCCTCCAAAAATGTTCCTCGTTTACTTCTGACCCTCAGTGTCTTAAATAAGTACTTCCTTGGGTCAGGGAAATAGCTCTGTGGTTAAAACAAGCAGCTACACAAGCCCAAAGACCCAAGTTTGATCTCAGAATCCAAGTAAAAAGCTGGATGCAATGGCTTCCCGTGGCACATATCTAAATGTGAAGGCATGCTGAAGGAGTATGGCGACAAGAAAGACAAAGGGTGTAAGGTGAGAACCGGCTTCAAAACATTCTCTGACCTCTACGTACCCTTTGGGGTGCCTGCACACACATGCACACCAAACTAAAAACAAAAGACTCCCCACCCCCAGCATCCTCACTTACTCTCCACAGCCAAGTCTCTACTGAGAAAAGCAGCATCCACATCTTCCAGGAGCACCAAGCTCTGCTGTGGTGCCACACTCAGTAGATGGTTGAGCCGGTCATCTGAGAGGCTAGAGTCTGTGAGGCTAAGCAGGCAGATGCTGTGTTCCAGTTCTCCAGCCAGGGCTGTTCTGTGGACAGTGACAAGGAAAGGAGGTCCTAGGCAACCTTAAGACTTTGGGAGACCTAGGAGGTAGGCTGTGAAGGCCTGTGTTTCCTATACCACATATTTGATGTGCATCTATTGATCTCATGTTTACCCTGATTCTTGGTTCCCAGATTCATTTCTCTTCTAACGCTTTCAGCCCAGTTTTTCTGCAAAGGCTGTTTCTCAGAGTCAAGAGAATTTGACTACTCACATAAAACTGCTCTTTCCACAACCAGGGGGCCCATAAAGAAGGTAGCCACGTCTGTAGGGAATACCTAGGGATATAACCAGGATAAACAAGACCTAAAGTGAATCATGCACTCTGGCCCAGGTGTCCACATTTACCCTCAGCTCCATTCCCTGTTAGTGGTCCTAGAATCAGAAAAAGATATCCTCATAGACAAGTTCTCTTTCCCTTTCGCCTGAGCTAGACTTTTCTGTATCTTCACCTGGCTACAGACTTGCCTAGATTCCAGTTGCTGCTTACCTCTGTCAATGTACCACTTGGGGTTATCAATAAATTCCCGGATATCTTTGACAATTCGGTCAGCCAGACCCTGGTGAAGGACTACAGAATCCAGTGGCCGACGTCGGCGTGGATAACCGAAGGTACGCCATTCAGAACCCACAGCTGTGTACATCACGGTCTTCCCTTCCTCCTGCTGCAGGGCCAGTGCTCGAGCTGGGAGCAAGGAAGTAAGACAGTAAGTCTCCTGATCACAGCTGATGCTTCAGTCAGGTAGAGCTCTGACCCGGTACCCTTCTCCCAAGGACTTGGATCCTTCTTCCTCCTCTCCAAGGAGCAGATGCCCAACCTCCCCATTCCTGATAGCCTGCTTGACCCATCTCATACCTTCCTCCAGGATATTGAAGAAAACCTTTCGGTCAGTGCCCAGGGCCGTGAAGGTGACAGATTCCCAAGGAGTCCCCGTTTGCAAGTCTACCATCTGCATGTCTCGGTTTCGTTCTACCCGGATCCATTTTCCCTGATACCTGAATAAGATTGTCAAAGTGACCCAATTCCCTCCATTGATCTGCCCTCTCCTCAGAGCCCTTCCTAGCTTCCAGTCTTACCAAATGAAATGGTTTCCAGGGCTGGGGATAAATTCAAACTTGGTGGAGATCCGGCCACTTTCATGCTGAAGGTATGAGGTCTCGACACTGAGGTGCTGAGTGCGGGTGCTGTGTCGGGTAAGCCAGCTAAGCAACCAGGCATAGCTTCTGTCTCTAGCAGGGACTTCCAGTGTGATCATGTAATGTCGCCGGAATGCCACTAGACCCAATTGGGCTCCTTTCCGGGCCATAGCCAGAGCTGTACCCACACCTACCAGCCCAAATCCAGCCCCAAAGTAGGGATTGTCCTTGAGGGCCAGAACAAAGTCTGTAAATGGCATCTTGAAAGGAAAAAACACAGATGCTTACAGGCTCTAAGGCAACTGTCAAAACCTAGGAATGGAGAGCAGCAGAACTGGAAGAAAGCATAAGACGAGTTTAGAAACTAGACCAATCAAACTTGATCTGCTCCCTCCCACAGAAGCAAGATGGCCAGGTCAGCAGGACTGTTTCTGTGTCCTCTTGTGGAGTAGGAACGGTGTTGGAATGCCAGAGCAAACACCCCAGGCTCTTAAGTTCATTTTGCTCTTTAGATAAACCCTTTTGCCAGAAGACCATTTTAGAGAGTTTCTCCACTGAACAGAATCAGCAAAGGTGATTTTTGCCATGGCTCTGTCCATGCCCACAGGCCTTATCACCAGAAATGGCTTCCAAATATTCTCTCCCTCATACCCCATTCCTAATGTCCTCCACAGACTTTTATTACTTCTCACCTAAACTATTCCATGCAAGTTATTTTGGTTCTTGAGGTGATATTTGAATGGGCATTCAGTGCCTGCATCATCCAAACCCACCAAACCCAGATCGATACAATTCTGTCACGGGTACTCCAACACCCTCGGTGATTTGCTCCCATTGGGTTCAAGCACCACAGCCGGATACGCAGAGATGTCCACATTAGAATGCCTACCTTTACTGGCAAATCACTACCTACGTCTGACTCACTCAGTTCTGTTGGTACCGAATGACCCCTTCTTTATTCCAGACATTCTTTTTAAATTGAGAGCTTATAGGCTACTTTTTCCACGGAGCCTTTTTCAAATTTAACCCAATAAGATGTGACTAAGCCTAACTAAGACAAAGCCCGTGGGGCGGGGGGTGGGGGGGAAGGCAAATTATTTCCAGCACACCTCTTCTACAACTCTTCCACCGCCGCTACGTCCTCCGCTTGGCAAGCCGGGCCACCGGTGAGGTGAATTGGCAGTCGTGACCTCCGCTAAGGCACGGAGCTGAGATCCATAATTCCAAAGTACCTTTGCATGGAGAGCCACTGAGGAAAATCTCCTGGCCCCCGGCTCCGGACCCTGACACACAGCAGCTGACTCCCGGACACCCTATACAACCGAGCTCGCGCTTCCAGGAACGTGGTCGGGAGCGACCTGTCACTCCGCCCCCTTATCTCCATGACTCTCTGGCCCTCAGACTCGCTGGTTTCGCCAGACCTACTCGGAGGTGGCGCCGTTAGGCCCGCCCCGGAGGGCAGCATCTACTTCCTGCCACACCCACCTCGAAGTCCTTGCCACTCTTCCTTGCAATTCTCGATGGTTCCGCTTTGAGCTTCAGAGCTGGGGTACACTCAAGGACGTAGAGGGGAGACCATAGAGTAGCTCGGGCCTCGGAGAGAGACAGAGTGACCACTACGCGTCAGGTTCCCAGAGGCGCCTGGGCCGGGGGCGGCCGCGTCAAAGACCCCCGAGGAGCCACTCCAGTCCCAGTCGGATGCAGCTCCTGCCAGCCCTAGGGTAGAAGGCGAGAGAGCGGCTGTCGGCGGGAACCAGGGGAAGTGCGGGCGCTGCGAGCTGGAGGTAAAAGTTTCTCTAGCCCCAGCTTGAGTGGACCTGGGAGGTGGGAAGCCGTGGGAGGAGGTGCGGAGGGGAGCGCGCCGGTGAGAGGGGCTGGGGCGCGTCTCGGCTGCACTCTGGGCACCGGTCGCGTCACAGTTCCGGGCCCCGCCCGGGTATCCGCTGCCTCTCCTCAGGACCGTAATCGTGACGATGCAGCATCCCGAGCCTTGCAGGTTCCAAAACACCTTTCTTCTCCGCTGTCTCTCCTGACCTGGCTGTCACCCCACAGTGTTAGAAGCTGTCGCCGCCTCCACTTTACAGATAGGAAAGCTGAGGCCCAGAGAAGCGAGGCAAGTGCATCCGCTCAAGGCCACACGATGAGTCAAAAAACCCAGGGGCGCGTGGGAACTGAGGTGCCCAACAGGGTTGCCTTGTTTCCCAGGCTTCCGTGTGTCCCTTGGTTCTTCGGTCCGCAAAGAAAGCGTGTTACTTCTTTCTGGCTCACTCCTACCTCCTCCACGGCTTCTTCCTGGGGCCATGTGATGGGCTGGAAGACTGGCTAGAGCAACAATAATCAGTAGTCCGTGGAGGCTGTGATTTCCAGAAAGCCTCGCTGACCACAGAAGTGCGCTTCTCTGCCACCTTCTTGAATTCTTGTCTGTTCTTGCTGTATGTATGTGAGTACACGGTTGCTTGCTTCAGATACACGAGAAAAGAGCATCAGATCCCGTTAACAAATGGTTATAAGCCTCCAAGTGGTTGCTGGGAATTGAACCCAGGACCTCTGGAAGAGCAGTCGGTGCTCTTAATCACACTGAACCATCTCTCCAGCCCTCTTGCTGTTTTTAAGTGGAGGGAGACACTCTCACCAGGCTCTTACTCAGTGACCCAGTTTTGTTTGAAACAGGGCCTCACTGTTTAGCTCTGTCCTGGAACTCACTATGTATACCAGACTGGCTTCAAACTTACAGAGACCTGCCTGCCTCTGCCTCCTGAGTCCTGGGAATTTAAAAGATTGTCTCATTTATTTCAGTCGTGTTTAACAGGGCATGCAGTTTAATTCATTTGTTTCTCAGTTGAGTTTCCACTGGAAGCTTTAGTAAGTTAGTAAATTGGAAATTTACCTTGTTTTTGAGGAACCACTAGCTTGACACCTTGGTTTAAAATATATGGATTTGCCGGGCGGTGGTGGCGCCCACCTTTAATCCCAGCACTTGGGAGGCAGAGGCAGGCAGATTTCTGAGTTCGAGGCCAGAGTGAGCTCCAGGACAGCCAGAGCTATAACAGAGAAACCCTGTCTTGAAAAACAAACAAACAAAAAATAAAATAAAATACATGAGTTTACTGCAACTCAGCTGGTCCACTAGAATTTTCATTTTGTCTAGCTTACCTAGCTTGTTGATGCTTAGTGTTCATTGAAGTGAAAAATGCCAATAAACTACTTAAAGCTCCACATCTGGTGCTAAGGATATATAATAGCTCACTTCTACAGTGCTTGCCTAGCATGCACAAAGCCCCGGGTTTGAAGCCTAGCAACACATTTAAAAAAAAAAAAAAAAGCGTTAGACTAGAGACATGGCTCAGTGGTTAAGAGTAAATGCTGCTCTCTTTTGGTTTTTCGAGACAGGGTTTCTCTGTGTAACCCTGGCTGTCCTGGAACTCACTCTGTAGACCAGGCTGACCTTGAACTCAGAAATCCACTTGCCTCTGCCTCCCAAGTGCTGGGATTAAAGGTGTGCACCATAAATGGCGCACTGCCCGGCATAAATGCTGCTCTTTCTGAGAGCCTAAGTTCAGTTTTCAGTCTCCCAAGTCAGTTGTCTGACAAGCATCCCAGCTTCAGGAGATCCACTACCGTTTTCTGGAGACCTGAGCTATACATCTAGGAAGGGAGATTGATAGGGAAACAACAGTGCAGTGTGGTTTCTGACAGAACTACATACAAAGGCTGTCAGGCCCCAGAAGATAGAAAATTAAGAACGTTAGGATGCAGTCATAGCAGAAATGATGTTTGTTTATTTTCTTAAGGAGTATCTGATTAGCTAGACAAGAGATTTGATGGGTTGAATGGGAGGGGCAAGAAAGTAGAGGGTCTGTAAGCAAAAAAGTGAGTAGTGAGTCAGAGAATGGCAAATCATCTGGTTAGGAGGGCAGAGTGGAAGGGATGTCTGGGGAGGTAGGTCGATGAGGACCATAAGTGAAGAATAGTATTATGTCTATACTGAGGAATAATGAGATCATCAGGTAATGAGAGAGAGAGCCTTTGACCCCACTCAGTTTTGTTGCCAGGGTCACTTAGCAAGAAACAGAACCTGTAGTCTTTAATGTCACCCTCAGCTTGTTGGTTCTCTACTAATACTGACTTTAAACATATTTTGGTGTTGAATGTTGTTTTGAAAACATTTAGAATAATAAAATGTGGCATGTTGCTATAGAAGGAAATGCTTAAATGTGTCGGCTAACTTAAGAGAAATTAAGAGTTCTAACTGTGTGTGTGTGTATGTGTAATGTGTGTGTATATATATATATATATATATATATTTTTTTTTTTTTCCTGTTTTGTCAGCATTTAAGAGGCCACAGCACACAAGTCAGTGATAATGACAGACCCTGTGTTGGCATCTCAGCTGGCTAACAGCACTGGGGAGATGGATGGACTGTGCTCTGAACTATTGTTGATTCCCCCACCTCTCTCAAACCATGGAATTTTGGGCCCTGTCCCAAACACCTGTGCTTCTGGGACGCCTGCACCTTTGCCTGCTGACCCAGGCTGCCTGCTGGTAGAGGCCACAGCTACTGAAGAGGGTCCAGGGAACATGGAGATCATTGTGGAAGCCGTAGCTGGAACTCTGTCCCCAGGAGCTCCTGAAGAGACCTCAGGTACAAACATAGTTGCTACCAGGCCAGTGGGACACAGCCTTGAGTTTTTTTGTCTGTGCTATTTTTGGTCCTTCTCTTGAATGTGATGAGAACACAAGGTAGCATGCTATTTTTATACCCTGAGATGTTATAATTTGGTTTGCAGTTGGTGCATGTTGATGGAAGGCTGGCAAGGTATATACAGCCTTGTAACAAACTTTTGGCAAAGTTATCCCAAAAGAGCTTTGTGTCTGCTGGGCAGTAATCCAGAACAAGAAGCCTTTTTGCCACCCTTGCCAGCTTGGCTTGTCCTTGCTCTTATGGTCCTTGGGGAGGCTTTCTTCTATACTGACCCTAAGCCAGCCAAGGATTAGGCCAGAGGCCTAGCCTCTTCAACCATCCTGACTTGGGCAGGGCTTTCCTGAAGAAAGTACTGTTTCCTTGCTCTAGTTTCCTGTGGATAGCATATACCCAGGGCATGCTGTTAAGAGAGGAGGGCATATTATTTATTCCAGGAGGAAGTTTCTCTTTATTCTCAGTACATCTAAAACTTTCATTTTTACCATACTCTGTGTTTTAACTGCTGTCTTTCAGTCACAATTTTAAACTTTGTCTTCTGACTGTGTAGGATAATAGCAAAGAATGCTGGGGAAAATTAGGTAATTAGACCATGTAAAAGTTCTAAACTTATTTCTGGAGGTAAAGAGAGCATAAATGATGGTTGTATGTTGGTTTGCACTTTTAATCTCAGTACTTAGGAGACAGAGGGTGGCTAATCTTTTTTTTTTTTTTTTTTAAGATTTATTTGTTAATTATATGTAAGTATACTATAGCTGTCTTCAGACACACCAGGAGGGGGCGTCAGATCTCATTATCATGTAGTCGCTGAGATTTGAACTCAGAACTTTTGGAAGAGCAGTCGGTGCTCTTAACCACTGAGCCATCTCTCCAGCCCAGGTGGGCTAATCTTTATGAGTTCAAGACCAGCCAGTGCTACATACTGGGGCCTCTCTCTCAAAAAAAAAAAAAAAAGAGGAGAAACATTTTAACAATTCTTTTTGTTTGTTTGTTTTTGTTTTTTTCAAGACAGGGTTTCTCTGTGTAGCCCTGGCTGTCCTGGAACTCACTCTATAGACCTCACCACTGGCCTCGAACTCAGAAATCGGCCTGCCTCTGCCTCCCAAGTGCTGGGATTAAAGGTGTGAACCACCACTGCCCGGCTGAAGAGAGAAACATTTTAAAATAAGTTAAGGGGTCTGGCAAGATGCCGGACATTTGCCACGAAGCGGGTTGACCTGGGTTTAGTCCCTAGAGTCTACGTGGTGAAAAGAGAAAACCGACTCCTGCAAAATTGCCTCTGACCTCCACATGTGTGCATGCATGTGTGTACACATTTTATAGAAATGAATGCTTTTTTAAAGTAAAAAAAATTAAAAACCCAGTATTTTTAAATTTTAAGAGTTCATTGTTCTTTGGTCTTAGTTTTAGTTTTGCTTTGTTTTGTTTCTTTAAGCTAGATATGGTGGTGCACACCTCTAATTCCAGGACTGAGGAGGATTTCTGCATGTTCTGAGCCAGAGGTCTACATAGTGAATTCTGTGCCAGCCAGGGCTACACAGCAAAATGTCTGAGAAGAGAGAGAATGAATGACTAAGTATGAATGATTGACTATATGCAGTTCATAAAAATGAAAGACAAACAATGACCTTATGGAAGAGTGCTTCATTTCATATAGTTACAAAATAAAAACTATTTTTGCTTCTGAATTTTGGCAAAAACTAGGTATTTTTTAAAAATTCCTAGAGTTAGGGCTGGAGAGATGGCACAGTGGTTTAAGACCATTGGCTGTTCTTACAGAGGATCTGGGTTTAATTTCCAGCATCCACGTGGCTGTAACTCCAGTTCCAAGGGGTCTGACAGCTTTACACAGACATAAATACAGGCCAAACACTAAGCAGTGCTCATAAAATAAAAATAAATTAACTTTTAAAAAAAGTATACATATTAAAAAATGCCTAGAGTTGAAGAGAGGCTATATAAGGATATATAATACTTGCAACTCTGAGGTTTGGTTGGCTGGTTTTTATATGATCTCCCTAGCTCTGGCTGGTTTGGAAGGAAATTTGCTATATAGACTAGATTGGCCTAGAACAGAGATCTACCTGTGTCTGGGGTGAAGAATCCAGGTTACTGTATATAGTAGCTAATGTTGTTACACTACCACTGAGCTGCATCTACAACCTAAATGAAGCTTTTGAAGGTCAGTTTAGATTTATAGCAAATTTTACAATATGAACATTCTGTTGTAGTAATTCCACTCTAGGAACATCTCTTACAGGAACACCCCCATGCATATAGAGATGAGATGTTATTGATGATGTTGTTGTTAGAAACACAGGGCAAAATTTCATTTACATTTATCAGTGCTCTGAAGTACTACAAACAGGTTAAAAAGATAAGTAAAGTAGATTTAATATGTAGTCACACAAAAATAACTTTGATAGGTGAGTGTGTGTTGTAGAAATTATTTGATCCCCGCCAGAGGTTTTTACCCGTCTGTAACTGTTTAAGTTATCAGAGGAAAGACACATATATACAGCCTTTATATTTGTACTCAGCCTTAAACAGCACAGTAGCTGGGCAGGCACTGCCCTCTGTGCTAATAGAGTCTATTTTTCTCTCACTAACTCTGAGTTAGCACTCATTATGCTTCATCTTGGTTGCTCTTAACTCTAATTGGGCAGCCCTCAGGGCTGTGTTCTCTTGACTCCTAACCCATGGTGGTCTCTCCTTCCTCCTGTCCTGCACTTTCTTCCTCCTTCTTCCTCCTTATGGTCCCTCTCTGACCCCAGGCCCTCGAAAACCTAAACCTCACCTATGTCTCTTCTGCCCAATTATTGGCTATTGACATCTTTACCAATCAGACATAACTTGGGGGTATCTCTGGGGCAACAAACCTTGGGCAGCCAAAATTAGCATTAGAATACAAGCAGCATTAGGCCACCCCACTACAGGTGTGCTGGTACACATCAGTACTCCCAACATTCCTTTAATCCTAGTACTCAGGAAACTGAGGCACTAGAGTTTGAGGATCTAGAGTTTGAGACTAGCCTAAGCTACATAAGCCAGCGTGGGGACATGTCAAAACCCTGTCTCGTGGTTTCACACAATGGTTACCAGAAAAAAGTGCTTGCCATGCAACCCTGACAACTGAATCTCATCCTTAGACCCATGTAGAAAGCCCATATATATATATATATATATATATATATATGAGATGGCTTGGATCTATAACCCAACACTCCTTTGAGAGACGGGAGGTAGAGACAGGAGAATCATCCAGAGGCTGGGAAGCTCAGATACACACCACAGGGACAGAAACAACCTTGCCTCAAAAACAAAAGCAGGAAAAACTCAACTCCCAAGAAGTTGTCTCTTGCCCTTGATACATATACCATAGCACACATATATACAAATGCCTGAATAAAGAGGTAAATGGAATTTTTTAAAAAGGCTCTGTCTCAAACAAACAAAAAACCCAACAACTTTGTCCTAGAGCAAGTTTGGGGAGGAAAGTTTGAAAACAACAGTCAGATGTTGTTTAATCCCAGTACTTAAGAAGCAGAGACAGGCAAATCTCTGTGAGTTCAAGACCATTCTGATCTACATAATACTTTTCAAAACAACCAGACTTTGTCTCACTGCTGCCATCACCCCTTGCCCCCTGGGGAAAAAGAAAAGAAAAGAAAAGAAGAATAGAGAGAGCAGCCAGCTGAATAAAATCTAAGCCAAGCTGCCCTGCACTTGAGTCGTGGTTCTGCCACTAACAATCGTGGTCTTCACTTTGTGGAGCTCCAAGTTGCCCTTCTCAGAGTAGCTGGAAGACTAAATCTTGCCTTCATCAAGATCTATTAATTTCTTTAAAAAATAACAATTATTTTATCTAGCTCTTCTGAAAAAAATTTTTATGAATTTTTGTCTGAATTTTTCTTTATAGACTTTGAAAGCAACACATATTCCTTAGCTTTTTGATATATGTGGCTATTTTGTCTATGTGTATGTCAGTGTGTTCCTGGTGCCTCTGGAGGCCAGAAGAACATAACAGATCCCCTAAAACTGGAGTTCAGACACTTGTGGGCTACCCTGTGGATGAAGGGAATTGAGCCAGTCTTGTGGAAGAACAGCCAGTACTCTTCACACTGAGACATTTCTTCAGCCCAACACATTATTTGTATTGAATATTTTTCCTAGTCTGTCATTGTTCTCTTGAAACTTTCTAAATTTTGAGCAAAATATGCCTTTCATAATCTATATTAGATATTTTTCCTAGTCTGTCATTCTCCTGAAAGTTTCTCACTTTTATTTTATTTCTAATTTTTATTTGCCTTTGTGTATGTGTGGTGTGTGTACATAATTGTATGTGTGCACATATATGCTCTTCTGTAGATGACAGAGATAATATTAGGGATCTTCCTCAGTTGCTCTCTACATTTTTATTTCCTTTATATCTTATTTATCTCTGGGGTGTGTGTGTGTGTGTGTGTGTGTGTGTGTGCGTGTGCGTGTGCATGTGTGCACGTATGTGAATGAATAGATTGTGGGCTTCAGTTCTCTGTTTCTCCCATGTGGATTCTGACGATTGAACACAGGTCACCCGGTTTGGTGGCAAATGTCTTCTCAGCAGCCCCTCTCCTTTTTTTTTTTTTTTTTTTTTTTTTTTTTAAGAGAGGGGCTCTTACTATACCTGGAGCGTACCGGTTTAGTTAGGCTGGCCAGCCAATAAGCTCTGGAATCTGCCTGTCATTGCACCCTTAGTGCTAGGGATCCAAACTCAAGTCTTCATGCTTACATGGTAGGCATTTTATAGACTTTGCCTCCAAATATGCTTTCTTAATGCTTTCTGAATTTAATTGTTTGTTGATTCATTAACACACTTACTAAGCACACATCTTTTGCCAAGTATTTTACCAGACATGAGAACTTCAAAGACGAATGCCAGATATCAGACAGGTTATCCCTGACCTATAGGCTTATTATAGCCCAGTACAGAGCCAGACTTGAAGTTTATCTGTACTCCATGACCATGAAAAGATTCACCTACATTTCTACTAGTGACTAACTCCTTCAAGTCTTGTTCCATCTGATTCTGTGCCTTTCTCTGTCGGTCCTCTGCCTGCAGGTGTCCTGGTAAAGGTGGTGGAGGTATACTTCTGTGAGCGCTGTGAACAGAGCTTTGCAGAGCCTACTCTGCTCTCCCTGCACCAGTGCACTGAGACCCATATTCAGGCTGTGCAGGACCTCTCTAGTCCCCCATGCTCTGTAGAGCTGCCCCCCAGCAACCTTACCCTCCATGGCCCTCTGCAGGACCCCAGCCTGCCAGATAGCCCCCTGCCATGTCCTGTATGTAGACAAGAGTTTGTCCAACCCCAGGCCTTGAAGAGCCACTTCAAGATTCACCGGGTCGCTCCCAACATGTTCTCCTGCCCAGAGTCTGGCTGTGTGTTCTCTGCTGAAGATCGCAAGGGTCTGCAGCATCACTTGAGACAGACCCACAAGGCAGTTCCTGTGCCCTGTTCATTCCGGGGCTGCTCCCTGCTTTTTGGGAGTCAGCAGGGAATGGAGCTGCATCGGCAGGCCCATTACCCTTTCCACTGCAGCCATTGCAGCTTCATGGGCTCCAACGTCAAACTCTTCCGGCAGCATCAGCGGAGCCATGGAGCTAATACACGGGGAGAACTTTCTGCTGTTCAGGGCCTTCAATCTCAGGAGCTGCTGCCAGGTAGGTTACCAGGGTACATGCCTAGAACGTAGTCATAGTTGATCTCTTATAAGAAACATGTGTTTTCAATATGACTATTCCATGAATATGACAGAATGTAGTCAGTGACTTAAGAGAATGGAATTACTGGGGTGATAGAGGAAAGGTTCTAGAAAACTTAACCAATAGAATACATGGGACAAAAGAAATCCAGTGTTTATGACAAAGAGTGGGCTTATGCAACATATAATTTGAAATTATTTTAGGAATAACCCCTGTTGATTCATTTCAGACCCTGAGGGTGTAAGTGCCTGTCAGTGACTGTTGCTACTAGTAGAATGTTTGTAGGTTGCCGTTAGAATGAGAGAGACTAGAGCTGGATGAAATGGTGCATGCCTGTAATCCTAGAGCTTCATAGGGTTAGAAATTCAAGGTCATCTTTAGCCATATATCAAGATCCAAGCCAGTATAGATTATATGTAATTATGTCTCAAATAAATAAATGATATGAGAGTGGATAGAAAGGAATAGGGTTATTTTAAATCTCAGGAAGTATAATACTTTATCAATTTCTCCTTTTAGTCTTAAAAACAACAAAGCCAGCATGAGCTGAGTGTAGGAGCAAGAAACAGAAAATAGACTAGATGACAGACTATGAGAACTTGACTTGCTGGGCCCCTTTTTTATTCTAATATCTAGAAAGAGAAGACCGTTCAGGGGCAGGGTGTAAGCCTGAAGTCCAAATTAGACTCCGCAGTAGACCAATGAGCAGTCAAAGTGTGTGTGTCTCTGCTGTGAACCACTCCAGCCTTTAGCTCTGGAGACCTGACCCAAGGAAGAATAGTCTACTCTTTTCTGCCTTTTAACCCCTCCCGTTTTCCGAGTAACTTCAAAGTTCTGACATTCAAGGAGTCTGAGGTTTTTAGACTAGGAGTCTGAGGTTTTTTACTCTTGCTTTTCATATCCCTATCTTGAATATGAATACATATACTTACTTAGCATCCAAGATACTTTCCTGCTAAAAAGAGAGAAGGGTAATTTGCTTGCCTGTAAATAAAGTACCAGCATTCAGTACTGTCATTGGCTCTTGTGGACTAAGTTTTATGTGTTCCCAGCTGCCAAACTGCCTCCAGGAGACAGAGAACCTTCTGAGGAAGCAGGTACACCTTTGCCTGGGCAGGAGTCAGCTGAAGAAGAGGACGTAGAGGAAGAGGAGAATGTCACCCAAAAAGACTCCCAGAAAGTCTTAGATAAAAGCCAAGGGGCTCAGCAGTTGGAAGGTAATAACATCACTGGAATTGAAGTTCTTCATGGTAGAGAGGAGTGGATAGTGAGGAACCTGGCATTTAGGATCTGGGTTTTGGTTTTCAGAGTTTCAATTCAGATACATTTGTTTGTCTGTTTGTTTGTTTATTGTATATGAGTACAATGTAGGTGTCTTCAGACACACCAGAAGAGGGCATAGGATTCCATTACAAATGCTTGTGAGCCACCATGTAGTTGGTAGGAATTGACCTCTAGAAGAGCAGTCAGTGCTCTTAACCACTGAGTCATTTCTCTAGCCTATATAATATAATCTTTCTGTTCTACTTAGACTCAGAAGTCAAGATCTAGAGCTAGGAAAGTAACAATAGAGTAATCCTTAATATGTGTGAGTCCTTAGGCTTAATCTCAAGGACTTAAAAACCACAAGATCTAGTAGGCACTGATGAATAAGACTTTTTTTCTGAATCTCTGCTTCCACTTTAAAACTCAATAGAAATACTTCAGCTTGTCATAATAGAAACAAACTTATCCCACGGGGATTATACTTAAATCTGGTAAATAAAAAAGACCTGATGTACTTTTTTTTTTTTTAAATATGGAACGCTTCACGAATTTGCGTGTCCTCCTTGCGCAGGGGCCATGCTAATCTCTGTATCATTCCAATTTTAGTATATGTGCTGCCGAAGCAAGCACTTTTTTTTTTAAAAGGTTTATTTCTTTATCATGTGTAAGTCCACAGTAGCTGTCTTCAGACACATCAGAAGAGGGCGTCAGATCTCATTACGGATGGTTGTGAGCCACCATGT
>NW_022196896.1:100509502-100533760 GCF_008632895.1 Mastomys coucha | reverse complement strand
GATTTGAACTCAGGACCTTTGGAAGAGCAATCAGTGCTCTTAACCGCTGAGCCATCTCTCCAGCCCCCCCTGATGTACTTATTACCATTACTCAATTATCTAGACCTTGGTGAGCCAGTGTTTGGAAATGTAGAATACTTTTCTTTCTGCTCACTCATTTGAGGCTCTTTCT
Source organism: Mastomys coucha (assembly GCF_008632895.1). Taxonomy (NCBI): domain Eukaryota; kingdom Metazoa; phylum Chordata; class Mammalia; order Rodentia; family Muridae; genus Mastomys; species Mastomys coucha. Next base: position 100,533,588 of record NW_022196896.1, on the reverse strand, counting down.
TTCTTGCCAGCCCTGCTGATCTTTCAGCTTATCTGTATAAAGCAAGGGCAGCAAGAATAAGAAGGCTCTATACAGATTCTCTTGTGCGGCTCCAAATAAAAGTTAGAAATAGTGGGTGACTTGGGAAAACACTTGAACCATGCCACAAAAGAAGCTATGAGAAGTCCTTGTGGTCTATTTCTCTTAATAGAGGAGTTTCTTACCTCTTATTTGAGACTTTTGTGTTTGGTTTTCATAACAAGAAAGACCACATGATATTTGTATCTGGACAAACTGTGGCTTCTATTTTCTGTCATTATCTAATGAACCTACTAGAGAATCTGACTCCTAACCCTCTGCATTCTCTTTCATAGGGCCTGTGGCTTCAGGCGCTGAGTCTCTCTTCAAAACACACATGTGCCCCGAATGCAAACGCTGCTTTAAGAAACGGACCCATTTGGTAGAGCACCTACATCTGCACTTTCCAGACCCGAGCCTCCAGTGTCCTAACTGCCAGAAGTTCTTCACCAGCAAGAGCAAACTCAAGACCCATCTGCTGCGGGAGCTGGGCGAGAAGGCCCACCACTGTCCTCTCTGCCACTACAGTGCAGTGGAGAGGAATGCACTTAACCGCCACATGGCCAGCATGCACGAGGACATTTCCAATTTCTACTCAGACACCTATGCCTGTCCTGTCTGCCGTGAGGAATTCCGCCTCAGCCAAGCGCTCAAGGAGCACCTCAAGAGCCACACAGCAGCAGCTGCAGCAGAACCATTACCCCTACACTGCTTTCAGGAGGGCTGCACATATGTAGCTCCTGACCGGAAGGCCTTTTTAAAGCACCTAAAGGAGATCCATGGAGTACGGGCTGTGGAGTGCCGCCATCACTCATGTCCTATGCTCTTTGCCACAGCTGAAGCCATGGAAGCCCACCACAAGAGCCATTATGCTTTCCACTGTCCCCACTGTGACTTTGCCTGCTCCAATAAGCACTTGTTCCGCAAACATAAGAAACAAGGTCACCCAGGCAGTGAAGAGCTACGGTGCACCTTCTGCCCCTTTGCCACCTTCAACCCAGTAGCTTACCAGGACCATGTTGGCAAGATGCATGCTCATGAGAAGATCCACCAGTGCTCTGAATGTAATTTTGCCACTGCTCACAAAAGGGTGCTTATCCGACACATGCTGCTTCATACTGGTGAGATGTCTTTCATCTTTATGATAATGTGATAATGTAGTGGAGGTAATGGTTGGCATGAGCTTTTGCTGGGTACTACGCATCACACAAAGGGCATTGCTTACATTGTTTCATCTGACCTCAAGTTTATGGGTACAACAACTCTAGTATCCCAAGTTTATAAGTGAGATATAAGTTGAGTGTCATTTAACTAGCAAATGAAGTCACACTAGTGTCTGAATCCATGTAGTATGATTTCAGAACTTGTGTTCTAACACTGGACTATCATTCCTCACACTTGTCCAGTTCTAGCCACCCTTAGATAAGTTCAGCCTTTTATAGTGAAGAATTCCAGACCAGAACAGATAACTTCCTTCATAATTCAAGTTTTGGTACACTCTGTTAGAGTAGAAGAAGGGAGAATAATCAACCACCCATATACATTGCGACTTTCCTTAGAACTGAACAGGTCACCTCTAGTGCCCTGAAAATTTGTACTTGGTTTTTGTTTTTTGTTTTTTTTTGTTTTTTTTTTTTAAGATTTACTTTATGTGTATGAGTATACTGTAGCTGTCTTCAGACACACCAGAAGAGGGCATTGGATCCCATTACAGATGGTTATAAGCCACCATGCCTCATTGGGAATTGAACTCAGGAAATCTGGAAGAGCAGTCAGTGCTCTAAACTGCTGAGCCATCTCTCCAGCCCCTGCACTTGTTTTATTTTAGACTCTTAATTGGTTGCTAGCATTACTGAAGCCTAGATAGCAACTAAATTGGGCTCCCTGCTACACAACCATCTCTGTAATTGGTGCAAAATTCTATGAATTGATGGGCCATTAAACCAGTTTCCCACAGAAACTCTAGTTAGTAGAATAATCTTTAGACAGTTTTGTCAAAGCTATTGTTGACCCCATTGAACACTTCATTTCTATACAGTTTATTCACAGACTGACTTTTCCAAGGCCTTTTCCCAAAATGTGCCAGTGTCATGTTATATAGTTTATAGCGTTCTTTTATATGTATTATCCCATTTCATCCTTTACAATCTTGTAAGCAAGGCAGGAAAAGAGACAAAAATTTAATTGAGAAGTTAAATTTCAATCTACAGTAACACCATAGAGAGCTGTGTTGCCTGCCCTTTACATACAGTGGTGGCTGAAGGAGTAGAGAGGGTCTTGAAGGGACATGGCCACAAGCCTCTTAGTGCTAGTTAGTGAGCAAGTCCTAGGACACCTCATCCTTGAGTTCTGTGTATCACTGACAACTTGCTATGTCTGTCTTATTTATCTATGGATGGATGGTTTTTTGAAATAGGCGTTCTTTGTGTCATACTAGCTGACCTGAAACTTGTTCTGTAGACCAGGCTGGCCTCAAATTCAGAAATTTGCCTGCCTCTGCCTCCCAGGTACTGAGACTAAAGTGTGCACCATCACTGCTGGGCAGATATGTCTTTTTGTTTGTTTGTTTGTTTGTTTGTTTTTCAAGACAGGGTTTGTCTGTGTAGCCCTGGCTGTCCTAGAACTCACTCTGTAGACTAGGCTGGCCTCGAACTTAGAAATCCGCTTGCCTCTGCCTCCCAAGTGTCAGATATGTCTTCTTTAATGCATCAACCATGTGAGGTCTATATTTTGTTGCTCCCTTTCTGGAAATAAGGAAACAGGCTGCCCAGGGTCATAAGGCCCACCATTTAATAAAATAGTTATGTGATTTCTCTGTTCCTTGATTTCCCCATCTATAAGATAGTAATGATAATAGCACCTTCATAGTGTTGTTATGAAGACTCAGAGAGGAGACACTTTATACAGTGCTCAGGCACATAGTGAGCATTGTGTAAATGCTGGCTCATCATACGCAGCACTCTGTTGGGATCTAGAGTCACAGTTCTGTTTCTTCTCTTATTTTAATCTGTACTCAGGAAATGAGAAGGAATTAAGCTACAGGTGCCAACTACCTTTTTTTTAAAAAAAGCAAAGATAGACTTTAATCTTTCAAGGCTTACTCAATTCTTACTTTCTTCCTCTCTTCTTTGGTATAGGAATTGGAGGAACTGTCTTGAGACAGTTCTAGTATAGCCTTATTTCTTGTGGAGTTTGCTATATACCTGGTAGTACATAAAGCTTTTGATCCTGCCTGGCATCATAGCAAACTTGCTGGAAGAGATGATATGGCCACTCAGTCAATCTATATCTGACCTGTGTTCTTTCCCCTGCACACAATATAAGGAGAGAAACCTCACAAATGTGAGCTCTGTGACTTCACATGCCGAGACGTTAGCTACCTATCCAAGCACATGCTGACCCACTCCAACACCAAGGATTACATGTGTACTGAATGTGGCTATGTCACCAAGTGGAAGCACTACCTGAGTGTGCACATGCGGAAACATGCAGGGGATCTCAGGTATGAGCACATGTTTCTATCCCTGTCCCAAGAACATTATACTAGTTAGCTCTTGCATCAGGCTTCTGGCCCCATTGCTGTCTCCATTCTAACACCATTCCCTGATACATCTTAGCTCCATCACCTAAAGTTGAGCCCTGCGACTGTGGCCCATTCTGCATAGTGAGAGCATTCTGGGCCAGGAGAAGGAAAATGGATATTAAAGTGTCACTTGTGGGCTGAGGAGATGGCTCAGTCAGTAAAATGCTTGCCTGCAATCATGACAGTTTGAGGAGTTCAGTCCTCAGAACCCACATTTAAAAAAAGTATTACTTGAGTTCTTAGCTTTGGTCTCAGGAAAATGGATCTACACACTTAAATGGCACCAAATGGGCACTTTAAGATCCGGACAAATTATCTGACCTGTGGACACAACTGCCTGGTGATTTGGTCTATAGATTTTATGCTTCCACTGGGGATTGACAGCAAAGCACAAAAACCTGCTCCGTGGGGCTATTGCTATGCCAATTCATGTGGGTAATGCCACCCTGGCACACCTGCCCTGCTCTATTCAAGATTACTTTCCTATAGGAAGTAGTTTAGGAACTCTGGTAGAACACTTTTCTAGCAAGCCCTGACTGAGTTCAATCCCCAGTGCCTTGTCAGGGTGGGGGTGGGAGCAGTATAGAGTAGCTCTGAACCTAGGCTGTCTCTGCCCATCACTTTGGGGCCTTTAGGCAGGCTCTTAACTTCAGTGCCTTGGCCTCACTTAGAAAGTAGAAATACCTATTTCACAGGATGATGAAGGGCTGGTTAAATCAGCTGGTTCACATGCAGCACAGAGTGTAGACCCAGGCCCAAAACATTTAGTCAGTGACTGTCAACTGTTAGGATTTATTGTTGTGATTGACTCTTCTTTGTCCTTCTCCCCAGATACCAATGCAACCAGTGCTCCTACCGCTGCCATCGGGCTGACCAGCTGAGCAGCCACAAACTACGGCACCAGGGCAAGTCCCTCATGTGTGAGGTGTGTGCCTTTGCCTGCAAGCGGAAGTATGAGCTGCAGAAGCACATGGCCTCTCAGCACCACCCTGGCACACCTGCCCCTCTCTACCCCTGCCGCTATTGTAGCTATCAGAGCCGCCACAAGCAAGCCCTACTGAGCCATGAAAACTGCAAGCACACCCATCTCCGTGAGTTTCACTGCGCCCTCTGCGACTATCGTACCTTTAGCAACACCACACTCTTCTTCCATAAGCGAAAGGTCCATGGCTACATGCCAGGGGACCAGGTTTGGCAGTTCTGCAATGCCAGCCAAGAGTTGGAGGGGGCCAGGCAGTGCCTGGCACCTCCTTCAGACTCAGGATCTTCAAGCCAGCCGTCTGCCCAGCCCGAGAGAGAAGACCGTGAACATGAGATTGTGGCCAGCTCCAATGTGGACCCAGCCCTGCCAGAGACAAATGAGGAGGCCGGCACCAAAAAACAAGATGGCATTGAGGCTCCCCAAGAGGACGACCAAGTTGGCAGCCCCAGCCTGGGGGAGGTGGAAGAGGGTGGCTGCACACTACACCTGGAGGCTCTGAGAGTAGAGCTAGAACCTGAGGCCCAGCCGCCACCCCTTGAGGAGCTCACGGAAACAGCCACTGTGGAGTTCAGGCCTCTGGATCCCTCAGGACCACTGGGAACAGAAAGACCAGGTGGACCGGAAGAGCCAGACCTGTGCAGCTTTGACAGTGTTGGAACCCCTGCCTTGGTTGCTGAGGAAGAGCCCATTCTTGAGAAGCTAGCCTCGGAGCCTCCCAGAAGTCCCCTCATCTCTGAGGAGGCACCTGACACATTCAAGGCAACTCTGACTGCTGAGACTGTACCATTGCCTCAGTTTCCTGAGTCAGAGTCACTACTTAAGGCCATGAGGAGACAGGACAAAGAACAAGCAGAAGCATTGGTGCTGGAGGGCCGGGTACAAATGGTAGTGATCCAGGGAGAAGGAAGAGCCTTTCGTTGCCCACACTGTCCTTTTATCACTCGCCGGGAAAAAGCCCTAACTCTGCACTCCAAATCGGGGTGCCAAGGTCGCCGAGAGCCCCTGCTGTGCCCTGAGTGTGGAGCTAGCTTTAAGCAACAGCGTGGCCTCAGCACCCACATGATGAAGAAATGCCCTGTTCTTCTCAGAAAGAACAAGGCTTTGCCCAAACCTGTCACTCCCAGTCTGCATCCTCAGCTCCCAGGTAGCCAAGCCTCACAGGATGCTGAAATTAGGAAGCCCCCTCCTTTACCATCCAAGGTTGAGCTCTTGCTTCCAAAAGATGCTCCTTCTGAGCTCCCTGGGGAGCCAGAAGTAGAGGAACCTCTTCCCACATCCTCTGACTTCCCAACCTCTCCACCAGGAAACTCCTTACCCACAGGGACCTCTGAGAAGTTCCACTTTGAGCAAGGCAAGTTTCACTGCAGCTCGTGCACATTCCTTTGTTCTCGGCTTTCCTCTATCACCTCTCATGTGACTGAAGGCTGCAGGGGGGGACGTAGCCAGGGAAGAAAGCGTGGGCGCCCCCAGACCCATGCTGTTGTGCTTCCTCTTAACAATGGGGACTCTACCCTTCTGAATACTGGGAGTACAGATTCCAGCCCTCGTGATAGTGGCACAGCTGTGATTCAGAAGCAAAAGGGTGCCCTCTTCTCCTGCCCTACATGTCCCTTTAGCTGTCAGCAGGAACGGACCCTGAGGACTCACCAGACCCAGGGCTGCCCCCTTGAGTCTGGAGATCTGCACTGTGGTCTCTGCCCATTCACTGCTCCTGCTGCTGCTGCACTGAGGCTCCATCAAAAGCGGAAGCATCCCACTGCATCCCCAACCTCTGGCCCCCGGCCCCTTCTGCAATGTGGGGACTGTAGCTTTACCTGCAAGCAAAGCCGGTGCCTTCAGCAGCACCGGCGGCTCAAGCATGAGGGTGTGAAGCCACATCAGTGCCCTTTCTGTGACTTTTCTACTACTAGACGTTACCGGTTAGAGGCCCACCAGTCTCGACACACAGGTGTTGGCCGCATCCCTTGCAGCTCCTGCCCTCAGACATTTGGTACCAACTCAAAACTGCGTTTGCACCAATTACGAGTACATGACAAAACACCCACCCACTTCTGTCCACTGTGTGACTATAGTGGTTATCTTCGTCATGACATCACTCGCCATGTCAACAGCTGTCACCAAGGCACCCCTTCCTTTTCCTGCACTCAGTGTGAGGCCCAGTTTAGCTCAGAAACAGCACTCAAGCAGCATGCTCTGCGGCGGCACCCAGAACCCACACCTCCTTCCTCTGGCTGTCCTGTAGAGGTCACTGAGGGCCCCTTGCACTGTTCCCACTGTGGCCTGCTCTGCCCCAGTCCTGCCAGCCTGCGAGGACACACCCGTAAACAGCACCCAAGGCTGGAGTGTGGGGCCTGCCAGGAGTCCTTCCCTAGCCGGCCAGCACTAGATGAGCATCGGAGGCAACATCATTTCAGCCACCGCTGCCAGCTCTGCAGCTTTGCTGCCCGGGAGCGAGTAGGCCTGGTGAAACACTATCTGGAACAGCACGAGGAGACTTCAACAGCCCCCTCAGATGGGGATGCTGGTCAGCCCTCTCTTTGCTGCCCCTTTTGTGACTTTGCATGTCGCCATCAGTTGGTGCTTGATCACCATGTAAAGGGACATGGAGGCACCCGGCTCTACAAGTGTACTGACTGTGCCTATAGCACCAAAAATCGGCAGAAGATCACCTGGCACAGCCGCATTCACACTGGGGAAAAGCCTTACCGCTGTCACCTTTGCTCATATGCCTGTGCTGACCCTTCTCGCCTCAAGGTAAGGTCAAGGACCACATGATAGGAAATGCAAGGAACATAGGCTCTGGATTCTGTAAAGTGTATGTGTGTGTGTGAGAGAGGGGGGGTGGGATATGAACGTGTGCCTAGTGCCTACAAAGCAAGAGAAGGGTGTCACATCTTCTAGAACTAGAGTTAAGAACAGTTGTGAGCTGCCATTTGGATTTTGGAAACTGAACCCTGGTCCTGTGGAAGAGCAAGCAGTGCTTTTAATTGATGAGCACTGGATCTGTAGCACATAATTCGATTATGACTTAGAATGGGTTCCTTAACTTCTCAATACTTAGATTCTTCGGGCTGCTGAGATGGCTCAGTGGGTAAGAGCACTGACTGCTCTTCTGTCCTGAGTTCAAATCCCAGCAACCACATGGTGGCTCACAACCATCTGTAATGAGATCTGACACCCTCTTCTGGTTCACCAGAGCGAGCAGAGGTCCTAAAAAAATTTCAATTCCCAACAACCAGATGAAGGCTCAGAACTATCTGTACAGCTACAGTGTGTACTCATATCTTAAAAAAAAAAAAAAACTTAGATTCTTCATCTGTAAAAGGGATAACATAACTTTATGAGCTTTTGTAAAGATAAATTCTGTAACTGCCATACAGTGCTTTGAGAATAATCTGGGTAGTAATAGCTAACATTTATTAAGCACTTAAAATTTCCCAGTACTGCAATTTTAAACCTTTGAGAATTCAAGGTGGGTCCCTGGGTAGGGAACTCAGGGTAAGAGTGCTTGCCTAATATGCATAGCCTTGGGGTTAGTCACCCTCTCATGTACAAAGACAGATGCTTGCACTGCTTCCTGTGTTAAAGGTTACTAGACAGAATTGTGTTGGCTTACCCACAACACAACTAGTAAGAAACAACTGAGACCTAAGGAGAGGCACCATGTTGTGTGGGGAGTAAACCTTCTGCATTTGTTCTTCCTTCCAGTACCATATGCGGATCCATAAGGAGGAACGGAAGTACCTGTGCCCTGAGTGTGGGTACAAGTGCAAGTGGGTCAACCAACTCAAATACCACATGACCAAGCACACAGGTGAGTGTCCAAGCTGACTGTCCTACTTAAAGGATTCCCCTGTTCTCTGGAAAACCTGACCTCCCTGAGATGTTGGGTGTCCTCACTCAGATTCAGAGCCTAATTTCCTAATTTTCTTTCACGCTGAGAACAGGGATACACTAGGAAAACAAATACTTGAAATGGCTCCCTAGCCCATTGAATAGAAACTGAAGAGTTTTACTCAAAAGCCTGGGCAAGTGTGTTTACAAAGCTTCCCCTGTGATTATGAGACATGTTCACACACATATAGGGTCACACATGAAGAACCTCCAACTCAATTTTCAGTAACTTCTGACAAGTACTTGGTTTCTTTGTAGATGTGGTAGAATGATTATGAGTTAGGAGAAAGGTGTTTTGATTGCATGTATGTGTGGGGGTGCCAAATCCCCTGGAACTGGAGTTATACGTAGTTATGAGCTACATATAGGTGCTGGGAATTGAACCTGATTCTTTTTTTTTTTTCTGAGACAGAGTTTCTCTGTGTAGCCCTGGCTGTCCTGGAACTCACTTTGTAGACCAGGCTGGCCTTGAACTCAGAAATCCACCTGCCTCTGCCTCCCAAGTGCTGGGATTAAAGGTGTGTGCCACCACTGCCCGGCTTGAACCTGATTCTTATGGAAGAGCAACCAGTGTTCTTAACCCCTGAGTCACCTTCCTAGCCCCAAGTTCCCTATTAATTTGTCTTTTGCTCTCTAGCATATGGAATCTACTGAGAACTACGGGTTCTCTGTAAAGGATTGATGACTGGGTACCTTCAATTACGGCATGTCATTTCCCCCTTTCCTTTACCTCTTCCTTTTTTGAATCTCTCTCTCTCTCTCTAGTTTGATAAGAAAGTGTGTCTAAATGGAGTCCTTTAGTTTTGTAGTATCATATGACCAAGGAAGGGTTAGAGTTTCCCATTTAATACCCATCACAGTTGAGTATTCTTTACTGTTAGGTAGACTAGTTAGTTACAAGTCCAGTTGTCAGCATCCATTGGAACCCGTGTGTATACAAGGACTGAGTGGAGAAGGATACAGGAATGTCAGGTGTGCCTGGGACAGAACAGTATGGTCATTAGCTTACTGCTATGTTGTTTATATCTAAGTATTATGCTGACTTAGGACTCACTGACCCTGTTCTTCCCTCTTCCATGGTGATTTGTGCTTGTCCTATAGGACTGAAGCCATACCAATGTCCTGAGTGTGAGTACTGCACCAACCGGGCTGACGCACTGCGTGTACACCGGGAGACACGGCACAGAGAGGCACGGGCTTTCATGTGTGAGCAATGTGGCAAGGCATTCAAGACACGCTTCCTGCTGCGCACCCACCTCCGGAAGCACAGTGAGGCCAAACCCTATGTTTGCAACGTTTGCCATCGTGCTTTCCGCTGGGCTGCTGGACTGCGACATCATGCTCTTACCCATACTGACCGCCACCCATTCTTCTGCCGCCTCTGCAGCTACAAGGCCAAGCAAAAGTTCCAGGTGGTCAAGCATGTGCGTAGGCACCACCCTGACCAGGCAGACCCCAACCAGGGTGTTGGCAAAGACCCCACCACTCCCACAGTGCATCTACATGATGTGAAACTGGAAGATCCCAGCCCTCCAGCTCCTCCTGCTCCCCCTACTGGACCTGAGGGCTGAGCCCCTTCCCCACCTCTGGTATAGGAAGAGCATATAGTCCAAGATACGCAAACTGGAACTATAGCTAGCCTGAGGAACTCAGGGCCTCAGGGAGGATAGGCTTTGGGATGTCAGTGTGGCTGGAACACACTCTCCACCCTTGGGACTCTGGCCTTTGAAATTAAGCTATATAAAAGATAGGCTTGGACTAAAACGTTGATTTCTTGAGTAGTGCTATGGTTGACCTGTGACTCAATCTCCAGTGTCCACCATTGTTGCATCAGAGGCCCTGGCTGTAAGGGCTTTGGTTTTTCACTCCATCATCTCTCCTTTTTACTGCTTCAGATCCTATTTTCTCTTACCATTTTCTAAACAGTTGTACCTAATTGCATGTGTCCTTGTGCCTAGGGCTCTGTAAAGCATGTAAACAGAAGATTACCAGTTTAACAGACTTGTCTGGATCCCTGTCCTATGGTTCCTAGGATGTCATCTGAGTTTGCCCTATCTCTTCCTGGGCCTCTGTCCTTTGTCCCTTCCACCTCAAAGCAGTTCTGAAACAGACCTGGGTCACCTGCGCAGGCTTTTTCTCCTTGCTTCTGGTTTCAGGCTCCTTACTTGTCAGAAGAGGATTCTCACCCACTCGACTTCCTCGAAGAAGCAACTTTAGTCAGCATTCGGAAGACTGGCTTAGCAGCAACATCAAGGGATACAAGCATCGAGAAGGTGTACAGGCTTAACCTGATGAGGCTATACACCCTACCTGCCTGCTTTTGCCCCATTCCTTATAAGCTTCTCTTCCATTCCCTTCTTATGCAGCACAAACAGGAGAGCCCTTGGAAACTTCAGTTTCTCTGCACCACAAGCCCCCCTCACTACTTCCCCTTCATGCCCAGCAATGACAGACCATACAGGAGCCAAATTGGACAGAGAAGCTCTATTTAGACCAGCTAAGGAGCAGCAGTCCAGTGGGAACTCAAGGCTGTACATTGTTCTCTAGAGAGTCATAGTTCTGGGTCAGGCATTCTTCCTCAACCTTTGCCTGGGAACCTTGATCCTTCATTGATCCTTTGGCTGGCTCTGGATTTTGAGGAAGTTGTAGGTTGGAAAGGACAGTGCATCTGTAGATTGTTCTGCTTCAAGGCCCTCCCTGTGTTTCTAGTCAGAGATGATAGGAGAGAGAATCTGAGAATGGAACAAAGCCTAGGGCAAGAATAAGGAGTGAACTCTAGCATAGAATGTACCAAAGGGAAGGGCAGGAAAGACCAGAAGAAAGATTAGACTTGTTTAATAAGGGCAAGGTATGCTGGTCAGAGCAGCTCATGCCTTTAATGCCAACACTCTGGAGGCAGAGGCAGATGGATCTCTGTGAGTTTGGGGCCAGCCTGGTCTATATAGTGAGTTCCAAGAGAGCCTAGGCTACATAGTAAGACACTGTGTTAAAGGAATGGGCAGTTTTGCACCTTGACATCTAAAGCCAGTACATCTATCCACCGTTGCTGTGGAACACCCACCTCAGGACTCATCCATGTCCAGGTCTTCCTGCATGCAGGTGTTCACAAAGATGGAAGCTGGATGGAGGCTAGTGCCATCTTTGGAGAGCAAGGATACGTGTCGATAACCTGGAAATGGGCAGAAGAATTGGATCAGGAGCCACAGTTGGGATATTGGCCAGGAGTCCAAGGTTTCTCTCACCTTGTTTCATGCAGGTCCAAGGCAGGGTGTATTGGCCAATAAAGTTATTTCGGGATGTTCTGCTATAATCCTTTACCACAAAACGCAACATAGCAAGTTCAGGCACCTGGATCCGGAAACAGAATGTCTCTCCCCAGTATGGATTAATACCTGAAATGGAGACAGGAATAAGTAAACTGACCATCTCCATTAGGCCTATACTAAATTGCTTTCCCTGCATTCTCATTTAATCTAGATGCCAGATGCTATTTTACAAGTGAAAACACAGGTGCAATATACAGAAGCAGGGGCTAAAGAAATGGCCCAGAAGGTAAAAGCTCTTGCTCCTTTTCCAGGCTGCCTGAGTTCAGTTCCCAGAGCCTATCTATATCTGATGGATCACAGCTGCCTATAAGAATCTGAGGCCCTCTTTTGGCCTCTGTGGGCAAGTGGTACACGTACATATACATAAATAAAAAGAAATCTTTAAAAATAAAAAGCATAAGAACTTTTCCCGCCAGGTGGTGGTGGCACACGCCTTTAATCCCAGCACATGGAGGCAGAGGCAGGTGGATTTCTGAGTTTGAGGCCAGCCTGGTCTACAGAGTGAGTTCCAGGACAGCCAAGGGCTACTCAGAGAAACCCTGTCTTGAAAAACCAAAAAAAAAAAAAAAAAAGGAACTTTTCCCAATTCATAAGCCTGTAAGAGGGCCAGGATTCCCTGGATGATTTCGCTTTGTCTCTCATGAGGGTGTAGAGCCACATGAAGTACACCAAATGACCAAGTGGAGGACAAGATAGAAAGGAATCAGCAGTCTGGACGGATTCTTCCCCATGCCCAGGCTCACCGTTGTTCTCCACATAGCTGGTCTCTTGCTCGTTTGTGTCTTCAGGAACACCAAAGAGCTCTACTTTCACCAGTGGGTCCACAACGATCGTCTCTTTGGTTTTGTCCACTTTGGGGAGTCGTTGACCACTGATCACCTGCAACCAGGGCGCGAACTTCATGAGTCTCTGCTTAGCCCAGCCTTCCCTCATCCAGCCCTCACACTTTTGAGAAGACAGGACTTGCACTATAGCTTCATAGTTTGCAAAATCTTGCGTAGATAGTGCATTCTAGTTCCCAACCTAAAATTTTAAAGGCTTGAAAGTAGGCACACCAATTACAGTTTTTTATAGTTCTTATTGTGTGCCAGGAAGTGTAAGCACTTTTTAACTGATAGTCCTTACAACCCTTTGAGGTGGGTTATAAAGAATAACCCCTATCATACAAATGAGTTTACTGAGGTTACAAGTTAAGGAACTTGCCCAATGTTGCACAAGTAGAAAGTGATTTGAAACTAGTCAGTTGGCTTCAAAGTCTGCAACTGAGTCAGGGTATCTTCCCTCTTATGATTTATTTGAAACAGTCTCACTATATAGCTCTGGCCTGGGATTAAAGGTGTATGCTACCACTCCTGGTAGAGAATTCTTAACCAATTGCACTCCTGTCATGTTGAGCCACCCCACCCACTGTTATACACATGCACACGTCTACTCCAGCTATTCCAGGTTCTCAACAGTTTCTGTCATACCTGGACTACAAGGATCTGGGCCTTATAAAGGCTAATGGGCCTTTCAGGATTGAACGAACTCTGGGTATCTCTCAGGAATTCTGGCTTTAGCACATAGCCAGAGCCACCATTCTGGCGGAAGAGCCCATCACAGATATCCATTGCAGATCCTGCAGTCTGCATGTTCATAGCCACTGAGAATCCCAGGAGGAAAAAAAAAGAAAAAGTCACCTTGGGAGCTGGGTGTGATGGTACATACTTGTAAACTCAGCACTCAGGAGGACTCCCACAAGATCAACACCATCCTAGTCTACACATCAAGTCCCAGCCAGGGCTATGTGTATACCCTGTTTCTCCTCCCCCCCCCCTCTTTCCCTTCCTTCCCTTCCCCCTCCTACTTTTGCTTTCATATACATACAATATTGTTTCTCTGTGTCTCACATATACACCTAGGTGTATATATGTATTACATGCATGCACACACATCTTCCTTGGCTTTCTAGGCCCCTTTTCAGGGGAATTAAAAGGTAGTAGGTATAAAGATGCCTGCTGGAGTTAGGTAGCACACTTGGATGACTGAGGCAGAAGGACATAGTTTGAAACCAGCTTAGGCTATAGAACAGAGCATGGTCCTCAAATCGGTGTCTGCTGGAAACATTCCAATAGATAGGACCACATTTCTCACCTTTGTTCCCCTCCAGTACTCCTTTAAAACATTCCCCTAACCTCCATAGCCATTTTCTCTAGGGAATTTACCTCCCAGCAGCTGATTCTCCACTCCCTTCCTCCCTGTCCCTGCTGCCTCCTCACCCATCTGGCAGCCTACATTCCAGTATTCCTGAGGGTTAAAGTTCGATGAGTCTGTCCTCAGACCACTGGGATACACGCGGCATAACTGTCTGGCATTGTGCTGTACAAACTCGTTGCCTGTAAAAAGGTATAGAGAAGGAGATGGGAGTTCTGTCTCTAAGGTGGGTTTTCCCACTTCCCTGGTCCCAAGGACTCTTTCTACTCACTACACTATTCTTGAGATCTGATGCTGGCTTTAGAAAGGTGACTACCTCCCCAAAATTTTCTTCTCCCTAGAGCTTTGTGCCCACTCTTCATAAATCTTTTCCTTTGTAGGTTGATAACATAACTTAGTCAAGTGCTTGCCTAGCAGGCATAAAGCCCTGGGTTTGCACCCGGAATTGCACAAACGAAATGGTAGCACACAGAGTAATACCAGAACTTGGAAGGTAGAGACAAGAGGATCAGAAGGTCAAGGTGATCCTCAACTACTGAGCAAGTTTGAGGTCAGACTGAGCTATGTAAGACTATCTTAAGCCTGCTCTAGGTTTCCAAACGCAATCATTGCTTCCTTGTTCTGTTTCTTGGGACTTACCTCCCTGTCTGCTAGGCCTGAAGTTACCCATCCCACTTTTCTCCTGACCTGCCTCCTTGATGAGGTTCTTGGCCTTGGACTCAGAAAAGGATGAAATGTCATAAATGTGATAGTTTTCTTTGGAATGAGTGAAGCTGCAGAAGGGGACAGTCCTCAAGTAGACAACCAAGGCAGATAGGTCTGGGCACAAGATGGTTGTGGAAATCTGGAGAAGAAACTGGACAGGGAGATGGTATTGAATTTAACATGGTCTGAAGAGAGAGAAGCTAGTGGCCATCCAACCTGAGCCTCTGCCCGCTGCCTCCCCACTGTAGTCTCCCTCCTGCCTCACCTGCTTTGACAAGAGAATGGACTCAGGAACAGAATTAGGTGCCTGGGCCAAAACATGGCCACAAATAAGCTGACAAGGCATCGGACACTTCACAACCTGGGGGTGAGGATGGGAATAAAAGCAGTCTGCATATACTGCTCGGATCAGTTTCAGTTCTGAGTTTGGAAGGTCATTTCTAGGCTACGTCTGGGGTAAAGAGTCTTTATTATTTTTAAGCAAAGAGACATCAGTCTCTCTGCCTCTCTTAAAAACAAATGAATAGTAATCATCTTCAGTCAAAATGTATACATGATCCTTGCATGGTGGTGCATGCCTTTAATCACAGCACTCTAAGAGTCAGAGGCAGGTAGATCTCTATGCATTTGAACCTAGCTTGGTCTTGATAAGGAGTTTCAGGTCACCCAAGGATATGTATTAAGAATGACAAATCAAAAGACAAACCAAAAAGCACATGAATCCAGTCAGGTATGTCAAATTATGATGGTTATAAAATCCACCCCTGTAAGGATCTGAGGACCCTTATTGCCTTAATTCCCATCGTCATCCCTAAACATGACAACAGGCTTAAATACCACAGCCTCAGAACAGAATAAGTCATAAGTCATCTGAGTAAGCCAGGCAAGTGCACAAGAGAGAGAAGTGCTGACTTCACACCTGGACCATGGAGGTCCCGCCAACAGTACCTTTTTTCACTTGGCCTTCCCCTATTTGGATTGTTTCTCCTCACACGTATCCTTTCCAAAACATTTTCTCTAAATGATCCATTATAGATGAGACTCAAGTCACAGCAATCAGTGGTCCAGTAACTTCTATTCAAGCAATAAAACAGCCCCTCTCTCTCTCTCACACACACACACAGAGACAGATAGACAGACAGACACAGAGAGACAGAGACAGAAACAGACGAATGGCATTCAGATTTGCCTTTAAAGAGTTTGTGAAGAACAAAGTTGTGTCCAGAGTCTCTTAACCCCTTCATCCCTCCCTGCCATCCTTGTCTTCTTTCTTGAACTTGCCTCCCTGCCCATCAATCTATTTACTCTACCTGAAACACCCCATGCCACTTGGACCCAGGAGAGAACCAAGCGAGGGTTTCAACAAGAGAAATTCTAAATTGATCCATTTTTGAATAAGAAGCTTTGGTCTAGGGTTGTGTGATCCATGAAACTGGGAAGCCACTATAATACAGGTGTAGACAGCGATAGATAATGCACAGTACTGCTACAGGTGGTATAATGCATAGTGATTCAGTAGAAGCCTCTTTGAGTGGAAAGGGCATTTTTTTTTCCTCCTTGGCCCTCCACCCTGGCTGGCTCTAGGCTAGTCAGAAACAGATCCTGTGTTTGTAATGCATGATCACCAAACGCCATTACAAAAACAAAACAAAACAAATTCCTAGTCCTGACTCACCTTCTTCTTCTTCTTGTTCCCAGAGGCCTGCTCCTGGGACTCAGGGGAGGCTGGGTGGAGATCTAACCCCTCCTCTTCCTTGTCTTCTTCTTCCTTTTCAACCCCAATTGTTCTTAACTTCTTTCCTTTCACCAAGATCTTCCCCCGAAGCTGCTAGAGGACAAAAACAGAGACATGTCTGCTGGTCTGCTCAAGTCCTCCTGAAAATAACAGAGCTCTCACCATCTCAGAGACAGAAGAAAAGTGGGCTGTCAGAAGTTCCTCAGAGGAGGATTGATTCCTTAAGACATTTAGTAGAGAGTCACTTATTTTCAAACAAATGTATGATGTTTCTATCCATATGAAAAAAAAAAAAGAATCAATAGGCCCTCACTCATTTTACACACTGAAAATCCCCATAGATTAAAGATTTACATATATGAAGGACATAGGAGTATGAAGAGAGATACTGTTTTTTGAATAGTCTTATAATAGAAGAGTCTTTAGAGAAGACATGAATTGAGAGTTGGTTGTTCAGGCCTGTAGTTCCAGCACCCCAAAGGCCTAGGCAGGTAGGACTAGATGCTAAAACTGGCAAGCATGCTAGTGCATGCTGTAATGTCAGCACTCAAAAAAACCAGAGAAACAAAAGCAGAAGCCCTTCTTTTCAATGTTTGCCATTATGAATCATCTCACTCTGGAGTTGCTTGCAGTTATTTCTCTTCTGATTGTTGCAGTATAATTTGGTATTTTTTTCTATTAGCTCAGCAATAATCAAAATTGTCAAAATGCAAAATGTGTGTGTGTGTGTGTGTGTGTGTGTGTGTGTGTGTGTGTGTTGAGCAAGGGTCTCGTGTAGCATAGACTGGCTTTTAGCCCACAATGTACTAGAGACGGGCCTTGAACTCCTAATTCTCTTGATACAACCTCCTGAATGCTGGAATCACTATATTTTGGCTAAAATGTAAACTCTTTGGCCAGCACCTATATATGCCAGAATACCACTGTCATACCTAGAATGCAAACATGTTAACCTAGAAATTCAAATAGACAAAGCACATGGACAGGATGAAATGATTAACAACCTCAGTGTCTGATAAATGTAACTGAATAAATGATAGTCCTGCATGGCATCAGCATAAAACAGCACACTGAAGAGCTATGAAGAGGAAAAGATATAAGGCTGGGGGTGTAGTCCAGTGGGTAGTATGCTTGCCTAGTATCCCCAAGGTCCTGGGTTCAGGCACTCCCTAAACTTGCCATGGTGGTACACAGCAGTCATCCCAGCACTTGGGAAGTGGAGAAAGGAGGATAAGAGGTTCAAAGGCAACCTGGGCTACATGAGACCCTGTCTTAAAAACAACAGAAAAGTTGGGCAGTATGGGCTCACCACTTGGGAGGCAAAAACAGGCAGATTAAGTTTGAGGCCAGCCTGATCACTCTACAGAGTGAGTTTCAGGACAGCCAGAGCTGTGCAGAGAATCCCTGTAGGAAGGAGGAAAAGATATTCATGAAAACATACTTATGATATGAAATTTTAAAACATGAACAGTAATCCCATTCATGGTTTTTCTAATATGATTTTGTGTATATACATATATATACACGTATATACACACACATATATACATATATACATATACATATATATGTACATACATATACATATATATACATATACACACACACACACACACACATACACACATGTGCTTTTAGAGAAATCTGTTGATGGTGCTGGAAATGTGGTTCACTTGGCTAAGTGCTTCCCCAACATGTACAAAGCTCTGAGTTTGAGCCCCAGCATATCATACATTGGGTATTGTGGCACATGAATCTAATACTAGTACTTGGGAGGTGGAGGCAGGAGGAAAAGAGGTTCAAGGAAAGGTCATTCTTGGCTACATGTAACAAGTCTAAGGCCAGCCTAGGCTTCATGAGAACCTGTCACAAAGAGAAGGAAGAGAATCAGGAGGAGGAGGAGAAAGGGGGAAATGGAGGTATTGGCAACAGCTGAAAGTGTAGCCCAGTAGTACAGCTCAGCATCAGAGAAATTTAGTGATGAGTGAAAATAAGTCCACTGGGCCAGCAAGATGGCTGAGTGAGTAGAGGCATTGCCAAAAGCCTGGTGATCGGAGCTTGATCTCCGGGACAACATGGTAGATGGAGAGAACCAACTGCTGATCTCCACATTTGTGTTGTGCCATGGCACAAGCCCCACTACCACCTCCTGCCTCTAAATAAGTAAGTAAATAAATAAATAAATTAGTGTGATACTCTTTAAAATCCATATATATATATATATATATATTTGAAAGTGGCTGGAACCCCTGGAGGAGTGGACTTTGGAATTTTAACTGTTGTATTTTGTGAATTTGTTGTTACTGTTTTTCTGTGAAGCACATACATTGTATGTAGGAGGTAAAGGAGCATTCCAGTTGCTCCAGGTCACTCCCTCCGTAGCCATCACTGTCTTGTTTTCTTGTAACTCAGGTTAGGTTTTGGTCTCTTATTGCTCTGCTGCAGAAAAGGAAAGAAAGGAGTGGAGGAAATGGAGCCTGAAGAGTTGGAACAGACAGACCTCAGCCAAACTGGTTGGGTTTGGAGGTACAGTGGTTATCCAGAGACAAGATGAGAGGGTAGAAAGAACCCTTTCTTCCCCTTGAAGGGTGAACCCTTTTTTTCACTGGTACATTTAAAGTTCCCCAGCTATGGGATGGCACCAGTTCTGGACAAGTGCCGCTGCATCACAGCATGCTCAGAGAATCTGAGCTTCTTAACTCTGAAGATGAAGTTTACTGCTGGCCACTGCCAGGTCAGACTGGCAGTTTTAAGGAATACTGGGTGCTTCATATAGGAACCAAAGGAGTAAACTTACTAAACCATTCAACTGGTGGGGGTGGTGAAAAAGAAAGTGGCTGGAGGGGCTGGAGAGATGGCTCAGTGGTTAAGAGCACCGTCTGCTCTTCCAGAAGTCCTGAGTTCAATTCCCAGAAACCACATGGTGGCTTACAACCATCTCTAATGGGATCTGATGCCCTCTTCTGGTGTGTCTGAAGACAGCTACAGTGTATTCATATACATAAAATACATAAATAATTCTTAAAAAGAAAGTGGCTGGTATAATAATAGGGAGAATTTCCCTTTTTCTATATTTCTTGTAAAGTCTTATGAATTACAAACTACCAAGAAATATTAAGGTCTTAGGGATGTAGCTTAGGTAGTAGAATGCTTTCCTAGAGTAGAAAAGGCCCTGGGCTTGATCCCCAGCACCATAGAAACTAGGCATGCCTATAACCTCAGTGCTTGGGAAGTGAAGAGAGGAAGGTCAGGAGTTCAAAGCCATCCTTGGCTACATGAGATCTTGTCTCCAAAAGCAACAAACAAAAAGAAAACAAAAACCCTCACCAACAGGTATATTAAAAAGCAAGATGGCCGTTCTGAAGATAGGAGGAGACAGGAATGTAGAAGAGGGAGCCATGGTGAGACTGTGAAAAACATAGTAGGGCCTGGCTGGGCTACAGAGTCCCTACCTCTGGCGAGGGCATTATATCAATCAGTTGTCCCTCTATAGGGGTGCTCAGCAGCCGCTCTCCCAGGATCTTAGTCAGATGATGTGCCATGGTCTTCTGCTGTTCCCAGGTACAGTGGTTATCCAGAGACAAGATGAGAGGGTAGTCTGATGACTGGCAGAGAGGAGGGGATGAGACACTCAGAACTATCAACTCCTATAACCTCCTACTCCAAATCCTGGATTCCTAGACCTCCATTTGTAAGCTCCAATCAATATACTGATTGCTAAACTCTCCCAACCCCATCATCATAGGGCTCTGTGAGAATTTGATAGATCTCAGGCCCATTCCACAGTCACATCTAAGGGGCAGTGCTGAGACTCTAAGTCTGATACCTATACCAAATCTGATCCAAGTCATTCTGAGGCCTTTTGAGTTTTCAGTCTCAGTGTAGATGTCAGATTAATCCTCTAGTTATGAGCTCACAGTGTACTATCATCTCTAGATTCCTATTGTCCCCCAGCCCAACTCATCCATATCTCTATTTCCCTCCCCATCCTCCCCTACATAGGTAAAAACCACAGTTTTAGAAGTAGATACTAGGGCTGAAGAGATGACTCAGTGGTTAAGAGCACTGTCTGCTCTTTCAGAAGTCCTGAGTTTGATTCCCAGCAACCACATGATGGCTCACAACCATCTGGAATGAGATCTGATGCCCTCTTCTGGGGTGTCTGAAGACAGCGACAGTATACTCACAAAAATAAATTTAAAAAAAAAAAAGAAAAAAAAAGAAAACTAGTGGCTGTTGCTAGTATGAATACTGTATGAATACTAATTACCAGTAACAAATACAACACTTAATCCTTTAATATTTGTCTGATGCTTTAAAGTTAAAAACTTCTTTTATCAATTGGGCAGTGGTGGCACACACCTTTAATCCCAGCACTTGGGAGGCAGAGGCAGGTGGGTCTCTGAGTTCGAGGACAGCCAGGACAGCCACAGCTACACAGTGAAACACTGTCTTGGAAAAACAAACTCTTTCTCTCTCTCTCTCTCTCTCTCTCTCTCTCTCTCTGTATATATATATACATATATGTATATATATATACACATACACACACATTTATATACATATATATATAATCTTATAATGTATATAATATATATTATAAAATAATGAAAAAAACCTTCTTTTGTCTATATCAAACTGCTTGCACTAACTGTCTGTCTGCCCTTCCAACCCTCACCAGTCCCATTTCCCTCAAACCTTCTTGTCTTTTGTAGTGTTATTCCCAACCGGGGGCTACTACCTGGAAGGCATATTTTACAAGTGTTGCCAAAACATCTTTGAACAGGATGCGAGAGGTCAGGGTATGCCCATGATAAACAATGGGCTCTCCATCAGGTCCATCCCAGGTATCCACCTCCACACAGCGGCACCCCCGTTTCAAGGCCCTGCAAGAACCCCAAGCCCCCAGAGGCAGGAGAGGTCAAGGTATGATCTTCTACCTAAAGAGCCACCTCTACCTTCTCTGGAAAGAACACTGCTCACTAGCATTTGCCTGTCCAAACCACTTCAAAGGCTGTTTCTCCAGAGACATCTCAGTCCACTGGGCCATGGCTACGGCTCACATCTATTTCTACCTAGCCCCAGTTCATAATCCTTCCTAGCAAGCCATTACACACTACCTCACAATATTTCCACTATTGTGGATTCTGCAGGCACATGCTTCTCTTTCTCTCTCCAATAGGACTGAACCCAGGACACCATACATGCCTTACAACGTGTACCTTCAAGCTACCCAGTCGCTCAGTTGCCAGTGCTACGATGCTGTCTGATTATGCAATCTCACCATGATTAATCATAATGACAACCACTACTTACTGGTAGCTTGTGCCCTTTAGTCTTTGCGAGGACCCTGACAGAGTGGGCCCCGTAATCATCTATATTTCTCAGAGAATCACGCAGAGGTTAATTAGCCCCCAGGACAGACACCAAGAGAGCTAGAATTGGACTCCAGAGTGGATTTAACTCTACACCCCACCGCCTTTCCTTTAAAGCAATGGTTTTCAACCTGTGGATTATGACCCCTCTGGCAAACTATCTCCAAAAAATGTACATGATGATTCATAACAGTAGTAGCAAAATTACAGCTATGAAGTAGCAACAAACATAATTTTACAGTTAGGAGCAGCCACAGCATGAGGAGCTGCTCATTCAAGGATCGAAGCATGAGGAAGATTGAGAACCACTCCTTTAAAGCAGCCAAGGTACTAGCTCAAAAACAAAGAATCAGGGCTCCTCCGAGTTCCCTAGCTTGTGACAGAAAGAAGGATCCCATTTATCCCTAGGATTTCATTGCCATTCTGCTAATGTCTAAGATGTTCTCCAAGTGTCTCAGGTATCCAGGGACCCTGAGGCCCTAAGCTCTCTCTCTATCCTAACCTCTGTTATCTACCCCTTAGCTTCCCACGTCCATCTCATGAGCAGGTGCCCCCTCGTACCACCACCTACCGTATGTACCCTTCCACGCTGCTCTGGCCGCAGAGCTGGTCCCCTACTAGGTAGGTGTTGTGAGAGGAGTTAATGTAGTAGTGGCTCAGAGGCTGAGTCATATCCTGGTAGATAGGGAGGCAGTCAGGGTTGAAGATGTTTCCCTCCGCCGAGCAGAGGTAGCTGAGGAAGCCTTCCTTGCTCAGCACGTGCAGCAATCTGCCTGGGGTGTGGAACCAGGAGAGTGAGGCTCGAGGCGAGCGGTCCGACACACCCACAAGCCTGTTCCCCGCCGCCCCTCCCTTGGGGTCCTGCGCCTTGGAAGCCTGTTCCCAGTCAGCAGATCCCAAATGTCTCATTTGTTGTATCTGCCATTTAAAATGTTCCTTCTTTGATTGGTGGCTCAGTATCTGCAAAGGAGAAAGGGGATGGGGGGCCGGGGTGGGGCTCTGCGAGGGGAGACTGGGAGGGAAGGCAGCATTTGGGATGTAAATAAAAATGATTAGTTAATAATAAAAAAAAAGTTCCAGCCGGGCAGTGGTGGCATACGTCTTTAATCCCAGCACTTGGGAGACAGAGGCAAATGGTTTTCTGAATTCAAGGCCAGCCTGGTCTACAGAGTGATTTCCAGGACAGCCAGGACTATACAGAGAAACCCTGTCTCAAAAAAAAAACAAAACAAAACAAAACAAAAGTTCCTTCTCATAGGCTGTTAAAGGAAAGCATAAGACAATTCTAGGCCTCAGACTCTTTCCAGCTGTCTAGCCCCGCCCCATCCCTCTCTTTAAGACAGAATCTTACTAGGTAGCTCTAGCTTGTGTAGAACTCTAAGTGTGGTGGTGAATACTTTTAATCTCAGCCCTTGGGAAACAGAGGAAGGAGGGTCTAGGCTAGACTGGTCTACATAGTGAGTTCCTACTGAGTTCCAGGACAGCCAGAGCTACATAGTGAGACCCTGCCTTGGAACTAGAACACCAACCACACAGAGATCTTTCTGCCAAAGTGCCTGTGCCTTCTTCCTTGGACTATGCAGCTACAAGACCCGACTTGGGACGAGGTGATTGGGGCATACATTTGTCACTATCTTCTAAGGCTGTACTCTTGCTGAGGAAATGGCCCTTGGACTCCTTCCATGGGCCTCACTGTTCTAAGCATGGACTTCACATAGTAACAGTAATGGCTAGCAGCTATTAGGCACTCACTCCTTGCAAGGACATTATGTATGGCAACTTCCTAACACAGGAAAGTCAGTGTTGCAATAGAGCTACTGCAGCAAGTTAGATAGGACAATGGACAGCTTAAGTGGAGGAACTGAGATTTGAACCCAAGCAGTCTGATGTCAGGGGTCACACCTTGCACTACTGGACTGTGAGGTCTCACTAATTTTGTTGCAAAGAGGCTTGGTTGGAAGATATGAGGACCTGATGCTCAGGACCATTTCCCTTGACCTAGGTTTGACAAAACATAGACAGAGAATGGCAGCAGTTTGGGTAGGAAGTCTCAGTTGAAGGCCCTACTTTTAAAACACAAAGCACCGGGCGGTGGTGGCGCACGCCTTTAATCCCAGCACTTGGGAGGCAGAGGCAGGCGGATTTCTGAGTTTGAGACCAGCCTGGGCTACAGAGTGAGTTCCAGGATAGCCAGGGCTACAGAGTGAGTTCCAGGATAGCCAGGGCTACACAGAGA
>NW_022196896.1:100497170-100508674 GCF_008632895.1 Mastomys coucha | reverse complement strand
TTTTTTTTTTTTTTAATTTTATTTATTTAATGTATGAGTGCTCTGATCTGCAGGCCAGAAGAGGGCATTAGATCCCCTTATAGAAGGTTGTGAACCACCATGTGGTTGCTGGGACTTGAACTCAGGACCTTCAGAAAAGCAGCTAGTGCTCTTCTTAACCAGCTCACCAGCCCCTACTTTATCATTTTTATGAGAGACACTACTTGAGGGATGACCTGGCTTTGCATCTCAGCTCCATTCTCATTGGCTGCTGGCTTCTAGAAAGTTGTTTAATCTCCTTTTTATTTGTACTTTATTCTGTTTGTATATGTGTATGAGTGAGGTGTGAGCACATATGTGTATGAGTGTGTATGGTGGAGGCCAGAGGAGGACATGAAATATCCTGTTTCATCACATTCTACCTTATTTATTGAGTAGGGTCTCTCACTGAACCTGAAACTAGGCTGAAAGCTAGCAAACCCTGGTGACCCTCATCTCTTCCCTCCATGCACAGAACTGAGATCACAGGCACATGACCAAGACTGGCTTATTTTTTTAAGATTTATTTATTTATTTTATGTGTATGAGTGCTCTATCTGCATGTACACCTGCATTCCAGGAGAAGCATTAGATCATGTAATAGGTGGTTGTGAGCCACCATGTGTTTGCTGGGAATTGAACTCAGGACCTCTGGAAGAACAGCCAATGCTCTTAACCACTGAGCCATCTCTCCGGCCCCAGGCCTAGCTTTTTGTATGGATGTTAGGATCTGAACTTAGGTTGCTATGCTTGCATGACAAACACTCTTACTTATTGAGCCACCTCTCTAGCTCCCCACTTGATCTTTTTAAGTCTCTGTTTTATATAATAAAACTTAAGAATAGAGCCCATCTTGTCAGGAAGGCTAAAGCCAGACAAGAATGTAAAGATGTCAGCACATTGCAGGATATTCAGTGAAATCCCAATGTATTGATGGTTTTCTATTTTCCTTTCCTTTCCTTTTCTTTTCTTTTCTTCTTATTTTTGTTTTTCAAGACAGGGTTTCTCTATGTAGCCCCTGGCTGTCCTGGAACTCACTCTGTAGACCAGATGGCCTCGAACTCAGAAATCCGCCTGCCTCTGCCTCCCAAGTGCTGGGATTAAAGGCGGGTGCCACCACTGACTACCCGGCTTTTTTGGGTGGGGGTGTCTATTTTTCAAAGTTGCTGTAAGGACTAAATTAAGTGAAGAATGTGGAAGTGTTTTGTAAATCATTTACTATAGATATAAATTTCTCACGCTCTGAAGAGAATGGAGGGATGGAAGTGAGTCCACTAAAAGGAAAGTAATATCTTAGCTGTACTTATCAAATGCCAGATATTTGGCCTCATGACTGCCCCAGGACTAAGCCGACCAGATTTCCAAGTCAAGTGCTTAAGAACTCAAGTCTAACTTAACTTCCAGGAAGCTAACATGGGCAAAAGAACTGTTGTGTAGGGAGGAGGGAGGGACCAAGTGCTTTCTTCTTCCACTGAGGAGAAAGCTGATAAGGCGATGTGATGTGAAATGTGAGCCTAGGGAAGGGCCAGGGCCTCACACTCTTCCTCCTAAGGGATGAAGGTCTCTCTGTCTTAACTAACAGGGAAGGGCTACTTTAGGTGATATGGTTCAGTGAGATGATTGGGGAGGAGGCCAGAAGAGGGGTGCAGCCTTCCCTACAGTAGGAGAAGACTCTGTGTCTGGGTGTTTGTTTAGCCCCTGTCCCCCAATCCCTGTGTCTAACATCTACCCACTTAGTTCTTACCATTCTCAGAAGGCTCATAGCGGTCAATGAGTTCCAAAGCAAGGTCAGGGGCATGGTCATTTTCTTTCTGTTCCTCTCTAAGGAAATCCACAAATTCCAGCAAGGTCAGCTTCTGTTTGTCGGATGAAAAGTTCTCGAATATTTCTTCAATCTCAGTGCGCTTAGTCAAGGCCTTATAGAACTGTACAAATTCTTGTGCTCCTAGAGCATTGGATTGGGTAGCATCTGCTTCCTGCAAGAGATTTAGCAGGGCGTGGATAAACTCTGAGGAATGGGTTGATCTTCATTTGTCCCGTAGGGTTGAATGGCCAACAAGTTTCAGAAATCTGTCTGTCTGTCTCTGTCTCTCTGTATCTCTGTCTCTGTCGCTGTCTCTGTCTAGCACTGGGAGTAGCCCGACACACACACACACACACACACACACACACACCATGTCTGGCTTTTTATACAAATGCTGGAGTAGAACTTGAGTTCTATTCTTATATGGCAAGCACTTTAACCACAGAGTCATCTTCTCATGTTCTGTAACCATCATCTTAAGATGTGTTTATAAAACTCTCAGAGAGTTCCTGATATTTCTCATGGTTACAAATCACTCTAGTAAATAAAAGACACAGTTTTAGCCCTGTCATTTAATGTGAGATGGAATTTATGGTTTGCTTGGGTTTTTTTTGTTTGTTTGTTTGTTTTGTTTTGTTTTGTTTTTTAGACAGGTTTCCTCTGCATAGCCCTGGCTGTCCTAAAACTTGGTCTGTAGACCAGGCTGGCCTCAAACTCAAAGATCTGCTTGCCTCTGCCTCCCAAGTGCTGAGACTACAAGTATGCACCACCATGCCTAGGTCTTAATGTTATTTTTCTTTTCTAGAGATTATGACTCATCCTCCCAACACTGAGCGTCCAGAGCCCCATTCCCCACACAGATTTCACTGAGCTTCTTATGGTAATGGAGTACACAGGAGTCAAGAAATGAAGGCTACTAGGTGGGGTCAGAGACCTTCTGGCCAAGTAAAGACATGATCTTGCTGGCTCCTGCAAACCCTCCCCAGTAAACACACCTGGAAAAGACTGAAGGCATATTCTTCATCCATTTCTATATTCATCAGAAGCAGCAGCCGTTGAGCTTCTCCGAAACTCACCCGGCCATCCTGGTTTCTGTCTCCTTGTTGGAACCACTCATTCAACATTCCAGCTCTGAGTCAAGGCAAAAATTCGGTGTGTGTGCAATGCATGTGCATGTGTGCAGTGCATGTGTGCAGTGCATATATACAGTGTGTGCTTATCCATTGATCCCCTCCTCCTGTCTCTGTTGCCAGTTTCTCTTCCAAGCCAATTCATTCTCTACATAGCTTCTAGAATAATCTCTCCCGGATATAAATCTATCTTGTCACTGGATGGCCCGGGTGCCTGCAGGGACCTACCTCTCTGTTGTCTACAGAAAGAAACATAAGTTCTAACACAGAAGTTGAGCTCCCCCTGCCCTTGTGATCTAGCCCAGCCCAGCCTTCTCACCGTATCTTTCTTCGTCCTTTTGCTAGACTCAGCAGCTCCTTCCTCTGAACATAACATGACCTGCTTCCTCAGTCTCCCTTCCCTGAACCCTTCATTTATGTTATCCTCTCAGCCAGGAGTGCCTTCCCACATTCCTTCTTCAGGTTTAAATGGAACTACTTTCCTTTCTTTCTCTGACAGGGTCCCCAGTAGCCAAGAAAGACTTTACTTCTGATCCTTGTCCTTCTGCCTCCTGGGTAGTACGATTACAGGCACACATTACCATGACAACTAGATACAGTGCTGGGGTCAGATCCAAGGTTCACGCATGCTAGGGGCCACCAGCTCCAACACGAGCTATATCTCTGGTCCAAAATCACATTCTATTTCTTCCCTGGCACTTTCTCAGAACACTCTAGGATCAAGTACCTCTCTAATTTAATACTTAAATTATTTACACAAATGGTTCTTTCCACTAACGAAAGTAATGTATATGGTCTCATTGATCTTGATATCCCTAATACTAGACACAGTGGTGGATGCAGTCTGGCTAATGGGTGCTGAATGAATGTATACACGCATGAAGTAATGTGCAACCTAGAAACGTCTTTTACATGTGTTAGAGGGTCTGCAAGCTACTGGGTGTGTGTGTAGGGGATCAGAGGACAAAGTGTAGGAGTCAGTTCTTCCACCATGTGGGCTCCACAGATTGAGTTCAGGCTGTGAGGCTTGGTGACAAGCACCTTCTCTCACTGAAATATCTCACTGACATCATCTAGGAATCTTGAAGTGAGTCTACACCACCGCACCCACAAGGAGTTCTTCCCACACCTGTGGTAGTGAATGCTTGCTACTGGGATGCCTGTTTACATCACAGGAGCAGCACTCTGCTTGCCCTTCTTCCTCTCATTGGCCCTTCCTCTTATCCTGGGTTCTCAGTCTCATTCTCTGGCTCTGACTGGCAAATATCCATTTCTCCTTCAGAATCATCAGCTCTATACTGGCCCCCATCTCTCCCCACCCCACTTGGATCTATTTCTGCATCCTTCCCTTATTCCCTTGGTTCTGCAGCATCTGACTCCTTCAGTAACCCCTGCCCACACCCTAGCTCCATCAGGTTGATACTGATCCAGTTGCTCCTGGTGGTCCATGCTGGCGACAAGATCCACCAACAGCTGGAGTCCTCGCATCCAAATCTGGGCCTCGTGAACACTGCTGGCCACTAGGTCCAGGTTGGGGCGGCGCCCATAAAAGACAATGGTGAAGCCTTGCTCCAGGGGAAACTCTTCCACCAGATAGCGCAACAACTCGGAGTCCTGGCCCTTACGTATCCGCTCCACATCAGAGATGGAAACTGCCAGAAAAGAAGCAGGTGATTGAGGAGAGGAGTCTGACAAGCAACAGGGGAAAGGGATGGTGACCAGAACTCCCTTCTCCATGCAGACACAGAGGCGGGGTTTCTAAAGGCTGGATCCCAAAGGATCCTCCCACGAGGTGATAGAGACCCAGTGAGTCAGGAGTTCGTGTGACTCTGTGTTTTCTTAGGCAGCATAGCAAGGAGGTTCAGCTAGACCTGGCAAGACCTGACTCCCAGCCACCAGCTGTTAGAGTGAAGGCCCAAACTTAACCCCTCAGTGTCCACATCTTAAAAAAATGGATGGTCTCATTCACGGCAAGTGGCAATGGTTCCCACAGGAGAGCTAGTGGGGCTGACAATTACACCTGTAAAATAGGACCACCAGAAGAGTCCAGTGTATGCCTGTGTTTCAGGTCTGACGCTTTCCTCTTTCCAGGTGCCCAGAGGGGAGTTAGAGGAATTCTTCCAGTCTCTACCTCAGTTCGAGGTGGTGTGGCTCCTGAGTATTGGTTATGTCTCTAGAGCTGACTCTTTATTCTGTGATCGAGTGCCTAAAGGTACCATAATGAGCTTGGCCAACAGAGTTGGCACAACATTGGGCTGCATTTTGTGCTTTGAAATATTGCAATGACTAACGTTTATGAAATCCATGGAGGTTTCCTGCTAGATGTTTCACATATTAGATCGGTGAGTCTCCATAATTTACAGGTGGGTGTAGGTTAACCCCCATTTTGTAGATGAGAAACTTTAGTTCAATTAAGTAATCTGTCCAAAGCAACTCGACCAGAAAGTGGCATAACCAGGGTTTTAATCCCGACAACATACACACACACACACACAGATAGATAGATAGATAGATAGATAGATAGATAGATAGATAGATACACATATATACAGATATATATATATATATGTTATTTATGGAGATTTATCATGTGCCAGGGCTCTTCTAAGCCACCCTCTGTGCAATAATTAGTTAATTATTAAATTAGTTAACTTAATCCTCATTACAGAGTCTTACAGAGGCAAGAGATGTTTATCATCTTGAATAGAGCCACACAAGATCCTGGTCCCTCCTCTGCCTTCAAACTTCTGGATTCCTAAGAGACCCACCCACTCATACACTCACCCACAGCCATCAAAGTCACTCACAAGTGGGCTTGAGTATGCTGTCAGGTTGCCGTCCATGCCAGACTGTCATGCCATCATTCTGAAGTCTGAAGTATCGTAGCTTCTTCCAGCTTTTGGTCCTCACCTTGCGCATCATCGTGCCTTCTTGCATCAGCAGCAGGTTCTCATCAGTGGCCATTACTGAGCCGGGAAAAGCAGGGACTTATTTACTCAGTGGGAAGGCTAGGGGGCCCAGAGGAGCTCTGGAACCAGGGTCTAACCTCCTCCCACCCCCTGGGCTTTCCTCCAAGACCTCTTCCGAAGCAGGGGTACTCACAGTCTTGAATCTGAGATTTCATCACCCACTGTTCCACCAGCTGGTGTCAGAGTCAGCTAAAGGAACAAGGAGCAGCAAAGGGCTTTGGGTGAATCCTGGAGTTGGAGAGAACAAGAGAAAGAAACCCAGGCTCTCCTTAGTGGCGTGTATCAGGCGCTTCATCTCATCTGTAGCTATTTGCATTTCTGAGTTTGCTGACTCTGAGGCTTAGCTAGGCTAAGAAACCTGTCTCAATTTATACACAGATTGGAATTTAAGATAAGATACATAGATCTATCTTTGTTAACTAGTTCCCATGGCTATCTCCAGGGTGGGCTAAAGCAGGGCATGTTCTAAACACTCTCTAGCTACCCTGCACGCATTGAGTAACATGGCTCCACACCTTGCTCATTCCCTGTGTCCTTGTTATTAGGGTCTGCCATCTTGCTGCCAGCCTTTATGAGAACCTAGGATCTGCCCATGCCCTAGCTGTCTCTCCTCCAGGCAGGGTGTTTCCATTTTTTTCTTCCTGGAGCCCTGTCTACACTCTCAGGTGCATTGTGCCAAACTGCTAAAGAGCTAGGGCAGAATCCTTTTCTTTCTTTCTTTGAGATAGAGTCTCATGTAGCCAAGGCTGGCCTTGAACTCCTGATTCTCCTGCTCCCACCTCTTGTGCTGGGATCACAGATGTAAGCCACTATGTCCAGCATCAGGTTCAGCTCTTACTCAGCTTGTGCTGAAACTGACACATCTCAAAGCATAAAGCATGAGTGAAAGACCTATGCTTAAACAGAAATGTGCTGTAATTACTCATTTAAAGTTTATAATTTTGACAATGCTAAACATGTAAAAGAAAACCTAAGGCTGCAGAGATGGCTCGGCGGTTAAGAGCACTGACTGCTCTTCCAGAAGTCCTGAGTTTAATTCCCAGCAACCACATAGTGGCTCACAACCATCTGTAATGGGATCTGATGCCCTCTTCTGGTGTTTCTGAAGACAGCTACAGTGTACTCATGTAAGTAAAAATAAAATAAAAAAAGAAAGAAAGAAACCTCAAATTCTAGGAAGTAGCTGCCTCTGGTGAAACATTCCTGTTATCCCAAAATTTAGGAGCTCAAGGCTAGCCTCAGCCACTTAATGAGTTCTAGGTCAACCTGGGTTATATGAAACCTGTCTCACAGAAATTGAAAAAAAAAAAAGAAAAAGAAAAAAAAAAAAAAACGTCCAAATCTGTAAAGTGATCCTTTAGTCAGCATTCCATTAAAACATCATGCAGCTTTAGGCTAGAGAGATGGTTCAGCATTTGAGAGCACTGGCTGCCCTTCTAGAGAATCCAGGTTCAATTCCCAACATGGATACAGTGGCTCACAACTATCCGTAACTCCAATCCCAAAAGATACAACAACTTCTTCTGGTTTCAGTGGCCACCAAGTGGTACATACACATGCATCCAGGAAAAATACCCATATACTTAAAACCAATAAATTTTAAAGTATAATTCAGTCTAACTCCTACATTTTTACAGATGGATAATCTATGATGTGATGTGACCTGTGTAGTCACACAGCATATTAGAACCCTAATTGTCTTTTTCTTTTTTTTAAGATAGGGTCTCTCCTTGTAGCCCTGGCTCTCCTGGAATTCACTCTGTAGACCAGGCTGACCTCAAACTCTCAGAGATTCCCCCTTCCTCTGCTTCTCAATTGCTGCGTTAAAGGTATGTGCCACTCTGCCCTGCTCTTCTGCCCATATTTAATAAGAAGACCTATAAAGTCACCTAGTTAGGAGTAACTCTTTTTTTGAGACAAAGTCTCTCTCTATAGTCCTGGCTGTCCTGGAACTTGCTCTGGAGACCAGGCTGGCCTTGAACTTAGAGATCTGCCTGCCTCTGCCTCCCAGGTGCTGAGGTTGTGCAGCACCACACCTGGCCTTAAGCCTAAGGAGAGTAAGAGAGTCACAGAGAATGCACCTTCCCTGGCTTGATGACCTAGAGAGGGTGCCCTAAAGGGGTAGAGGAGTGTGGGGCAAAGGAGAGAAACAGTTATGATAGTTCTAGGAGGAGAAGCCAGTATGTGCTCCTAGCTAAGAGCCCTCTTGGATGGAAGAAGGGTCCCAAGGAGCTCCTTTAGGGACAGAAAGCATCGTTTTTTCCATGTGTGGATACACTATTTTGGAATGTTCATACTGTTTAAAACTGCTGCATGAAGACCAGAGGACAAAGTAACGGGTCACTCTTAAATTCTTTGGCTGCTCAGATCACAGTGGGCTGAGGGCGACCTGAAGTCGCAGCTTCCACCTTGTAGGCACAGGACTCTGTAGCTGGTTATGGGATTGGAAGAAGGCAATATCCAGGAACGTTACATGTCCTGGAACATGGGAAACCCGAGAACAGAGCCCAGGATCCAACGTTTCCCAAGCCACCCTTACAAAACTACTTTGCCTCTTTTCTCCCCCTGCCCCTGTCTAACCTGTCCCCACTTGAGAGTGGTGGTTTTAACTTGTATCTGTGTGGGGTACAGTCAAGAGTGTCAGCAGCACCTCGGGAAAGCCATAGCGTATGAGACCTGAGCTTCATGGAGGAGACTGAAGACCAGAAAGATTGGCTGTCCTGACCGGGTCCTTCAGTGACACAACTGCAATAGATTGCAGGTCTCTCTACAACCGATCCAGAGTTCACCAACTCTTCCCTTAGAAAGGGCCTTCTCCTGAAGGCATGTTGAAAGAAGGCCTGAGACCAGTGAGGGACACCGATGATCTTTCTCTCCATGCCATCATCTTCCAGGTCTCCTACATCCCGCCAAACAACTTTCTTTTCTTCCCCTTGTCTTGCCTCTCCCATCCCATGCCCGACTCTTTCTTTCCTTTCTTCCTAGCTCACTCCTTTCTCTCTCACCAGCCTCTCTGCTCCCTCAAGTCAAGCTTTTTTTGTGTTCTCTTCTTCTTAACCTTCTCCTCCTCCTCTTTCTCCATCATCCTTTCCTGCCATTCCCCTCCTTTATCTCCACTAATTGCCAATAGCCCTGGCTCTCAGCCCCTTGAAGGATTTTGAGTCTATAGTCCAGGAAAGAGGGCACTTTCATTTGGACACTCAGTAACATGCCTCTCCTTTCAGCCTCATTTTCCCCTGTATCCTAGGAGACCGACTAAACAAAGTGCCCAAAGAATGTGTTAGAACCCAAGTGTTCCAGGGCTTGGTGTTCCCTCTGGTGTCTGAAAGGAAGGATGGTTACAACGGATGCAGGTGCAGTGGGGCGAGAAGAAGCAGAGGGTTTGGGAGAGGGGGCACCAGCAAGGACACAAAGGATAAAATTCTAAAAGTAAGAGAGATTGGGTCAGCCGGGCACGGTGGTAATCTTAACACGTGGGAGGTGCAA
This sequence comes from Mastomys coucha, assembly GCF_008632895.1. NCBI lineage: Eukaryota > Metazoa > Chordata > Mammalia > Rodentia > Muridae > Mastomys > Mastomys coucha. Next base: position 100,499,267 of record NW_022196896.1, on the reverse strand, counting down.
ACAGAAGGGTCAGGCGTTCGAGGATCATCCTTGGCTAGATAGGAAGTTTGAGGGCAGCCTGGGTTTGGGGTAAGGTGAGATTAGCACATATACATATATTTGGGATCTTGTACTTCCAAGTAGCTTTATATGACCCTCAGCGTTTGGAAGTGTCAACACCATGTGCCAATGACACATTACAGTAGGAGGTCAGGGTATCTCAAATTTCTCTCTGGGAGGCAGGAAGGAAGAGAGCTATTTTGTCTACATTCTCACTTCTGAAAAGGGTTATGGCTAACCTGTTTCATATAAAGTGGATTGGATGGCTCTGCTCACAGGTTATAGCCCTTAGAATGTTAGAACTTGAAGGCTCTCTCAAGTCCATAGACTTAGGACTAGATCAATTATCTCAGGAGAGTGTTTCAGAATTTGCCAGATTACAATTTCCAAGGATGAGGAGAGCACATTTAGTGGGCACCCTAATAAGCAGACTTGGCACAAAAGCAACCTGGGGAGCCCTACAATCTATTACAGATCAAACAGTTGTCTGTGCCCTTAAAGTTCCATGGCTTACAACCTGCTAGTGTACCAAGAACTTGCCTTGGCTTGTTAAGCAGGCAAAAAAGCCCCGAACCAACCAAAACAAACAAACAGCACAGAATAAACTCAAACCCTGACTCTTTCCAAGGTTGTCTTAAAATGATCTCTTTATTACCAGGAGTTCAGATGTCTCATGAGTTTTGGACAACCCCCATTTGGTAACCCTCAACAGTCTGTTAATGCATCTTCATTGATAAGAATCTATTCTCATTCTACCTCCTGTCTTACTGGGGGTAGATTCATCTCTGAGAGGTGGCTAGGGTCAGTACTCATGGCCCCCGTACAGCTAAGAGGTTTCTCTATAAAAGGGTGATTGACACAGCCGGGAAGAAATGGTTTTTAAGAGTCAGATAGGATAAACTGGAGAGAACCAGCAAGAGGGAGGGAGCTCTGTGGAACCTGGGGGGGTGGGGAAGGGAAAGGAGCCTAGTTTAACCCAGTACAGGTATGCATCTGCAGGGATGAGTTAGGACTCAGGCAGGACTCAGCTTGGCCAGAGGTTGGTTAGAGCTCAGGGCCCTTACCTGGGTAGGATATTACTATCCTGTGTCTGTCCGAGCTCCACAATGCTCTCTGGAGAAGGCTCCTCTTCTCCTTTGCACTTGACTGCTTCCACCCTGGACTGCAGTTTGCCGCTGCTGCCGCTGTAACTGGCAGAGTTACAGCCCGAGAGGAGGACTGGGGTGGGGAAGAAGTGTGAGCGCTTTCCTACGTCCAGCCTATCCAACTCTTAAAGGTCCAGGGCACTGGTCAACAGGAGGAGTTGTGGGGGCGGGGTGGCAGAAAAGGATTAAGGGAATAGATTGAGGTTGATAGCAACACACCTCCAGGGAGAAGGAGCCTGACTGCCTTTTATCTTGATGCCTCCCCACCTGGACCCCTTACTGACCCCAATCCCACAATTGTTCTCAAAGTGAAAGCCAAGCCTGTCTGTTGCAGGGCTCTGTGAATCACTGCTTTTCATTCTGGTCAGAGTCTGTGTGGAATACCACTGTTTTTGCCCTCATTTCATCTGGCTGCTCTCCATGGTGTCTCTTTCCACCTGCTTGTTCCTGTGTTTCTGCATTCTGCCTTGCAAAGGCAAATCAATCTGAGTCCGTAAAAAAAAAACAACAAGAGCTGAGCAAGATAGGGAGAAGGGAAGAAATAGCAGTCAGTCTGAAGGGGCCGTATCTGTGTACACATGTGAAACAGCTTGTGTATATATGGTGGGTGCTTTTGTTTGTTTGTTTGTTTGTTTTTAAAGCAGGGCTTCTTGTGGCCCAGCCTAACCTTGAATTTGTTATGTTCTTAAACATGATTTACAGCTGGGGGGTGACCTTATATATCCTCCTGCCTCCACCTCTTGAGCGCTGAGACTCAGGTGTGTACTGCTGTGCCCAGTTGAAATGGTGATGAGAATGAAACCCAGATCTGTGTGTATAGTGGTCAAGCACTTTGCCAACTGAACTACATCCTCAGCAGCCCCCTCACCCCACCCCCGCATAATGTCCTCTTTCCTCTTGTAATCATTTGTTC
>NW_022196896.1:100489023-100497160 GCF_008632895.1 Mastomys coucha | reverse complement strand
AGGTTGGAGTCGTGCTATGCAGCCCAGCTGGCCTTGAACTCACAGCCCCCGCTCCCTCATCATTCTGGCTACACATAATAAAAATATAGGTAGAGAGAAGCAAGTTCACAATATTCAGATCAGAGGACTTTCTTAGGGAAGGCCACACCCATGCTCCCATGTCTCTTTCTTCTCAACTACCTTTCTGTTTTGTCCTTAAAAAAAAAAAATCGATGTTAAAAAACATCTTTTAATAAATTCCAGCCAGGCAGTGGTGGTACACGCCTTTAATCCCAGCACTTGGGGGGCAGAGGCAGGTGGATTTCTGAGTTTGAGGCCAGCCTGGTCTACAGAGTGAGTTCCAGGACAGCCAGGGCTACACAGAGAAACCCTGTCTCGAGAAAAAAAAAAAAAAAAAAAAGATAAAAATAAAAAATAATAATAATAAAAAATAAGATAAATTCCAACTTTCTAACAACACCAACACCAGAGCAAAGTGAGAGAGAGGGCACTTATAAAGGAACGAGCTCCTGCCAAGGGTAATGAAACCAAGATGGAGGGAAGGCATCCAGATTAGAAGAAAAGGGTGTTATAATGACCCCATACTTCACAAATAAGAACTAAGGCATGAGAAGTTTCTACAGTCCTCTGGACTGTGTGCTGGCAGTAAAGACTACCCGCCCTCGTCTGCTCCTGAGCGTCACAGCTGGGCTCACAGCTGGGCTCAGCTTTTGCTTTGCCCTGGGAAGACTGTGAAGTGTGGCTTTTCTAACCCAGTGGACGGCAGTTAAGGCAGTTATGGGTGCAGGGCACATATATGGAACTCCGGTGAGGTTCCTTTTCAGTGGTGTGACTTAGCCTTGTGAGATGGACATGACTTTGAATGTGCTGACTTCTGGTTGCCTCTTAGAGTTCCCTCAAATATCTCTCAACTGCCTAATAGTCTGCCATTAGTGGTTATTGATAGCTAAGTCTTAAATTCCATTAAAATAAAATCCTCTAAGTGATGACTACAAAAACCAGGATGGAGATGACTTTTGGAAGGCGTTGTGGTAGAATGAATGCATAGCTGGGCTTGATCTATTTTTAGGCTTGAGTATTATCAGGGGTGGGCGGGGGGGGGGTGTCCTTCATTAAAAAATAATTTTCTGTCATACATTTTCTGTAGGTCTATAGTGCTTCTATTGTATTTTTTACAAGGAAAGGGATTTAAACCTCTGCAATTTATTTTTTTATTTTTTTGTTTTTTGTGAGATGGGCATATCCTTATGTTGCTCAGGCTGGTCTTGAACTTGTGGCTCAAGTAGATCCCTCAGCCCTCCATCTCTGCCTCCATGACTATGGACATGTGAACCACCATGCTTGCAACCCCTGAAGCCTTAGTAGCTTTACTTAATTAGCCCAGGGAGTGGGCTCACTATCCATTTGTTTGTTTGTCTGACAGCAGGTTTGTTGTTTGTTTGTTTGTTTTTTTAAGATAGGACCAATGATAGTATAATCAAGGTTGCTCTTGAACCTAATATGTAGCTAGGGATGACTTTGAATTCCAGAACCTTCTGGATGGGATTATAAGCATGCGCCACTTTCCTTCTTAGAGCAGGCTTTGGTAGCAGAAATTATAGTCCAAAGGAAAGGAAGGCATTAAAAGGGAAGCCATTCCTGGGAGCAGGAAGAATAGAGACATCAAATTACAAGCCATCAATTTCAGATTTGACTCCACTTTCCTGACATCATAATCTCCCTTCTCCACCTAATTCCTCGTCTCACTCAGGACTAGTCACCCCTTTCCTCTTTCTCATTGGCTCAGTGTTGCCCAAGCTCCTGGGTGATGTAGGAAAGAAGGCTCTTTTACCCTTTAGGCTTTTCTGGGAGAGAGCAAGTCTCAAATACTTGTCTCTGCATTCTTACCAATGCACCACGACTCCTTAGCTTGTGTTCTGATTTGGGAGTAGAGTCTGTGAGAGGTTTCACAAGGTTAGTCTGGCTCCCAAGAATACTTGGGAAGGGGCTTGGAGAGATGGCTCAGTGGGGAAAGGCAAGTTGCTGCCAGTTCTGACCACTTGAATTTGATACCCAAGATCATGGGAGGAGAGAACTAACTTCTAAAGTTGACTTCTACTTTCCACATGCCCAAGCGCGTGCGCTCTCGTGTACACACACACACACACACACACACACACACACACACACACACACACTGGATAAACGTAAAACAAATAAATAGAATTGTTGGATGGAAGCTCCTGGAGAGAACGTGGGAATCTGAAGAGATCCAAGAGGCTTTGGCACAGGAACTGTTCATCTGCTTTGGTGATTCCTGTCTGCAAAGATCTTGGCCCTTCCCCCAATGTTTTCTATTATTAACAGATCCAGAAACTTGATCGGGGCAGCAGCAGCAGAGGGACTCTTTGGGAACCATGCCCAGGCAAGGCCTAGAAGCCTTAAATTGAAATGAAGTAGCAAGTGCCATAGGGAGACCCAAACATGGTGCTGGGTCCTTCCAGCCATGTCTTCCCAGATGCCCTTGGCACAAACTCTTCCGTTGCTCAGGACATTCAGGTTGGGGAATTTGAGTCCCCTTCCCCAGTCCACTCAACTGAACTCAGATTTCTAAAATAAAGCATCTTTTTGTACTTAAAAGATAACTCAAGATATCAGATTGCAGGGCTGGGGAGATGGCTCAGTCAGTGAGGTGCTTGCTAGGCAAACATGAGGACCTGAGTTTGGATCTACAGAATCCACAAAAAAAGTCAGGTACTAAGAGAGTTGCGGGGGTGGGGACAGGGCTTTCTGGCCTGTGAGTCTATTCAAATCAGTGAGTTCTGATCAATGACAGATCCTGTTAAGAAAAAGAGGGTGGGGATCTCGGAGATGGCCCAAGTGTAAGCATTTGCCACAAAAGCCTGCTGACCCGAGTTTGAATCCCCAAAGCTCCTGTATAACATGGTAGGGTATTGAGATGGGAGGTGGAGAGAGGAGAATCCCCAGAAGTTCACGGGCCAGCTCGCCTGGTGTGCACAGAACCAACAAAACCTGACTTAAAACAAGGTGGATGGTGAGAACCGATGCTAGAGATTGTTCTCTGACCTCCACGCCTGTGCTCACACTCAAGTATATGAACACACCACACACACACACACACACACACACACATATTACTGGGAAAGACTGAGAGTCCATTTGAGAAATCACTGTGGGATTACCTATAGAACTGAAAGCTACATAATTCCAGAAGACCAGAGAATGTATAACCACTCCTCCATTCCAACAAAACTATGCCTCAGTTCTGTCATTTTATTAAGTGGCAGGCAGGAAGCTGGTAAGAGTAGAAAAACAAATCCCAGCGAGCCAGGTGACAGGTGGGAAAAGAAATTGTATGTGACACAATATTCCAAACTGATTCAAAATGTCAGAAAAAGACACAAACATACATACATGGTATTTTTATGAGATTCCTGTCTACAAAGAGGTTAAAAGTTAAAGAAATCTGGAACTAAAAAGGCTAACTACATTTTTGGCTGTTTTTGTAAATTTTTAGAATCAACTTGTCAATTTTCACAATAAGAAACCTGGTGTAACTTTACTTAGGACTGAGTTGAAGCAGCCAGCAGGTCAACTTGAAGTAATTAGCATCCTAATGCCATTTTCTTCTCCACACCCACCCACGGGCTGATGTGCATTTTCTCCCATTCATGTTCCCCTTTTTAAAAACTTTAAAATAATTTATTTTTATTTTACGTGCATTGGTGTTTTGCCCACATGTCTGTCTATGTGAGGGTGTTGGATCCCTGGAACTGGAGTTACAGTGTAAGCTGCCATATGGGTGCTGGGAATTGATCCCAGGTCCTGTGGAAGGGCAGCCGGTGCTCCTAACTGCCAAGTCATTTCTCCAGGCTTCAACTCACCTTTCAAAGAAATGTTCACTTTTCAGTGTAAAGACTCCTATGTCATTTGATGTCCTTGTAGGTATAATTTGTTTTCTTTCTTTTTATTTATTTAAAAAACTTAAATTTAAGCCAGGCGCTGGTGGCACATGCCTTTAATCCCAGCACTTGGGAGGCAGAGGCAGGCGGATTTCTGAGTTTGAGGCCAGCCTGGTCTACAGAGTGAGTTCCAGGACAGCCAGGGCTACTCAGAGAAACCCTGTCTCGAAAAACAAAAAACAACAACAACAAAAACAAAAACAAACAAAAAAACAACAAAAAAACCCCACAAAACAAAAAAAACTCAAAAAACTTAAATTTATCATTTTAAATTATGTATAGCATTTTAATTATGTAGAGCATTTGATCCCTTGGAACTTGAGTTAAGGATGGTTGTTTGCTGATGTGTGGGTGTGGGAGTAGAATCTAGGTTCTCTGGTGGTGGTGCATGTCTTTAATTTCAGTATTTGGGAGGCAAGGGCAGGTGGATCTCTGTGAGTTCAAGGCCAGCTTGGTCTATATAGCTAGTTCCAGGACAACTAGGGCTACACCAAGAAACCATTTCAGAAAACATGCACACACATATAACATTTACTTTATGTGTATGAATGTTTTGCCTGCGTGTATGTCTGTGTATGTGTGTGCTTGGTACTTCAGGATGTCAGTTCTCTGGAAACTGGAGTTACAGATGGTTCTAGGACACCACATGGGTGCTGGGAATCAAACCAGATTCCCAAAGCTCTTAACTACTGAGCCATCTCTCCATACTGCAAGAAACACTCCTTCTTAACTGTTGAGCCATCTCTGTAACTTCATTCATTTACTTTGAGATATGGTTGCTTATATTTGAAGGTAGCCTCAAGAATACCTATGTGGTCTAGAATGACTGGGAACTTCTGATTCTCCTGCCTTTATTCCTTGTAAGCTAGGATTATAGGCATGTACCACCATATCCAGTTTCTTGCTTATGTGTAACTTTTGTAGCCAGAACTCCTTTTCTAAAAAGTTTTGTTATGCATGTGAATGTTCTGTCTTGTCTGTCTATCATGCTCACGTCTGTGTGTCTTAGGAAGCTGCCCTCACCTCCACCCACCCCCCTTTTAAACTACACTGGCTGGGGACTGATAATGGAGGCATGAGACTGGACATCCTAGTTTCTTTCCTCATCTCAGGAAGAATACCTTTTTTTCTTTCGAGACAGGGACTCATTTAACAGATGGCTATTGGAGCTCCTGACTATCTCCTTAGTGTTGGGAATCACAGGCGTGCGCTTGGCTTATGGAGAATGACTTCAACATTTTCTTATGAGATTTGTTAGGATTTTTGTTGATGCTTTTTATGAAGATTGGCCTTTGTTGGCACTGAGAATGACTCGGAACTTCTGAACCTCCTGCTACCATTTCCTGAATGCCGAGTTTATAGCTGCATGTAACTCCAGCATTATTATATTATTATTTTTGAGATAGGGTCTCATTATGTATCCCAGGCTGGCTTTGAACTTAAGAGATCTGCCTACCTCTGCCTCGTGACTGCTAAGATTAAAGGCATGTGCTACCATATAACTTAAAACAATCATGGACATGTTGTGTTCTTCACCTAGATGGTTGCTTTGCTTCTGCTGTGAACCACATTGACTGGCTTTCTTTCTTTTTTTTAAAGGTATATTTATGCATGAGTACACTATCATTGTGCTCTTCAGACACACCAGAAGAGGGCACCAGACCCCATTACAGATGGTTGTGAGCCACCATGTGGTTACTGGGAATTGAACTCAGACCTCTGGAAGAGCAGTTGGTGGTGCTCTTAACCGCTGAGCCATCTCTCCAGCCCTACAGGCTTTCACATATTGAATCAACCTAGTATTTTTGTAATGAACTAGTTAATCTGATACATTTTAAAAATTATTTTATTTTTTGGTTTTTCTTAGATAAGGTTCCTCTGTATAACAGAACTGGCTGTCTTGGACAGGCTGGCCTTTAACACAAAGATACACCTGCCTCTGCTTCTCAAGTGCTAGTACTAAAGGTATATACCACCAAGCCTGGCTATATTTTTATTCACTGCTAGATTTGATTATTTTGTTTGCAAATTTCTTTCCTGTGGTGCTAAGACCTGAAGTATGTGCTCTATCAGTCAGATCCACCCCTTGCTTCCTTCTTTTTCTTTTTCTCTCTCTTTTTTTTTTTTTTGGTTTTTCGAGACAAGGTTTTTCTGTGTTGTCCTGGCTGTCCTGGAACTCACTCTGTAGACCAGGCTGGTCTCGAACTCAGAAATCCACCTGCCTCTGCCTCCCAAGAGCTGGGATTAAAGGCGTTCGCTACCACTGCCCAGCCAGCTTATTTTTCAGTTAAAAATTTTATTGATGTATGAATGACTTGCTTGCATGTTATCTGTGTACCACTTGCATGCCTATGCCTGCATAGGCCAGAAATGGGAGTCAGACCACCCTGGAAATGGAGACACATACACTTGAGAGCAGCTGTTTGGGTGCTAGGAATCATATCCAAGTCTTCTTGAAGCTCAGTCAATATTCTTAACCACAGAGCCATCTCTCCAGTCTTACTGTTCAGTTTTTTGAAACAGAGTCTCACTCTGTAGCCAATAATCTAGAACTTATGAAGACATGGCTGGCCTTGAACTCACAGCATTCCTTGTCTCAGCTCCCAATTGCCATTACAGGTATGAGACACCGTACCCAGTTTCCTGTTCTCATTTTAAGAGACTGGTCCTCATTGCTGGGTACAGAGTAGGACATGGACATTTGGGAAGCTGGGAAAGTTGAATCACAAATTGAGGACTAGATTGAGCTAAATGTGATCCTTTGAATTGTATGTCTACATTCATGGCAGAAGTTGGTCCCTAGTTTTTTAGGATGTTCCTGACAGGTTTTAGTAACTAGGTGCTGCTGTTTCAAAAATGAAGTGAGATCTATTCCTTTCTGTTCATAACATTACCCCATTGGCGGTTCTAGGATAGGAACGTCACTGTGTATGTGGAGGCTGATTGAGTGTACACCTGCACCTGCCCTTGTGTACCTGTAAACTGACACTGGGTGATTCTCCTTTCTTAAAAAAAAAAAAAAAACAAAAAACTGTCTGATTATATGGGTGCTATGCCATGGTCCATGTGTGAGGCCCAGAGGACCAATGAGTGGAGTTCTCTTCTATCTGTACATGGATTCTGGGAACCTAACTCAGGCCATCTCACTGGTTCCCACTTTATGAGAAAGCTTGTCACTGAACCTGGAGCTCAATATTTTGGCTAAGTTAGATGACCAGAAAGGCCTCTGGAATCCACCTGTCTCTGACCCCTCCATGTTGGGATTATACAAGAACACTGCCAATGGCTTTTATGTGCACCTAGGTTGAGGAAATTAGATTTATATAGTGTGTTAGCTGAGTAGATGGTCCTGGGTGATTTTAAAAACAAATAAACACCAGGCTAGGCAACCCAGTGAGTGTTCCTCTACAGCCTCTGCTTCATTTCCCGTCTTCATATTCCTTCCCTTGATGCTTGATGGACTGAAATCCATAAGGGAAAGAAATCTTCTCCCAAACTGTTTTTCGGCCATGCTTTTATCACACTATACTGCAAACAAATCCAAGACACAGAGCAAGTGCTTGACCTACTACTGAGTTATCTCCCAAGCCTCCAGGGCAAACCCTCACTCCAGACCTAAAGTAATGCATTTAAAAGTTCTGATGAGTCTGTTAGGGTTTAAGTTCACTGATATTTTCAAAGTTGTTTTTAATTTGTAGGGTTACCCCTCCCATTTTAGCTGACTTTTGTTTTTATTCTTCATATTAAGTTTTCTATTTTCCATATTGACATGAAGTTCATGCTTTTCAGCTGTGAGGTATGAACTAGAGGTTATATATTTATTTCATTACACTATTTGTCTGTCTGTCTTTGCGGGCAGGCACAGACCACAGTGCTCCAGTTGAAGTCAGATGATTACTTGCCAGAGTCGGCTCTCTCCTTCTACTATGTGGGTGGTAAGGACTGAAGTTATCAGGCTTAGTGGCAAGCGTCTTTGCCCAATGTTTTGGTTGTCTTTTCCTCCCAGAGACATAGTCTCACTATGTAGGCTCTGGCTGTCCCGAAACTCACTATGTAGACCAGGCCTCAAACTCAAGAGATCCACCTGTTTCTCTGTCTTGGGTGCTGAGATTAAAGATGTGTGCTACTCCCAACCTCCTGGCAATATTGGAAATCTTATTTCTTTCCATTTTTTT
>NW_022196896.1:100486527-100489013 GCF_008632895.1 Mastomys coucha | reverse complement strand
AAAGATAGAGTGGCTACACACTGTGGCTGGCCTAGAACTCACTATGACTATGTGTACTAACTGGCCTTAAACTCACTGAGATTCACTTGGCTCTGCCCTCTGAATGTACTAACCATCCCTGACTTCTGTCATATTTTTGAGACAGGGTCTCACTGAACCCAAAGACTGCTGCTTTTGTCACAAGCTCCTGGTATTTTCCTGTCCCTGTGCTCCTCTGTACTGAAATACTCAGCTCCTGTTTGTTTGGGTAACAGGGAATTTGAACTCAGGTCTCCACATGGCAAGCAAGCACTTTGCCCAGTGACATAAACCCCCCAGCCCCTCCATGGTTCTTGATAACAGTTTTGTCCTTCTTTTCCTGACTTTTGAGCAGCAACAACAGCAAGCAAGACGATCCTATATGGACAGAAAAGCCCTCTTTGAAGCCTGCAGGTGCCTCTCCTTGCCCTATCCCACCACCAGAGCAGTACATGCTCTCTAAAGTCCTTAAAAGAACCTGGAAATGGGCTCACTGTGTTCTAAGCCAGTCATAAGATTAACTCTGAAAATGTCCTCTAATATTTAAAGCTCATAATAAATAAAGCACTACTTCTTTACTTACAGAAATCTCTCCTACTCGCAGGCACAGAAGCCAGGAGTGAGGTTCTGCCTGTGCAAGAAACACTTTATCAGGTAAGGGCCACTCTCCTAGACACCCAAAGAGTTTTCATGATCAGCTGTAGCCTTCTAGCTGTCTAAAAAGGAACCACCATGGTGCTCTTAGTGGGGCAGTCTCCGTGTGTAAGCAGTCAGGGTAAAGCTAGGTCTAACAATGATCACCAGATTAAAGTGCCAAGATATTTCTATGCTGACAAAATAAACTCTCCAATTAAAAGAAAAAAAAATTTTTTTTTTTTTAAAAAAAACAGAGCATGTTTTATTTTAATCCTGTTGAGGGTGAGGGATGGAAAACACAAAATAAGGGGAGGGGTCTCTTTATATAGTACATACAATATCAGAACCAACCACAGGAAGTAAGACCCATTGCACCCCTCCCCATTCAACTCCTATGTAGGTCCAAGGCCAGCTGAGGATAGAAGGGACATGAATTAAGACACTATTGGCACAGTAACATGGCCAATGCACCAAAAGATGGAGAGAATGTCCCAGGGAGCAAGGTTCCACGCCTCAGCTGCTCCCCCAGTGAAGCGGAATGAGACTTCAGCTCAGCAGGAAAGCGGACTTCAAAAATCAGGGTACTCTAGTGAACTTTTCAGATCACAAGTGCAGTGAGTCAAGACATTTATCAAGGTGATGCTGTTCTTTCTTTCTGAAACTTTTCTTCTTCAGGCTTGAGGCCAGGTCCTCCTCTTCAATTTGGAAGGCAGGGGAATGAATGCTTATTCTACCCTCCCTAAATCTAGGTTACTTAATTACTACTTTCTTGACTTTAAAGACAGAAGCCAATGAACAAGGCCGGCTCCCCTTGTGAAAGTCGGCTTAAAGAGCCCTTGGGTTGGTGCAACTGTCTCTACAAAGGTTTCTATGAGCATCTGTCCCTTTATAAGCTCTTCAAACTTAATACAGATATCTTCAAGTGTATCAGACACAGGCTGAAGATTTGGGCTCTCTCTAGAGTTGGACTAATAATCTCATCTTTGGAGATGAGGATGAGAAAACAAAGGCTGACGGCGGGAAGGATCGCAGTTTACAGTAACAAACAGGCTGAGAGTCAAGCCCATGAAGATGGAAGGGGGAACTCTGACACTATCTACAAGTAAAAAACATTTCAGTGGCAACCCTGAAGTTTCCATACACCAAAGAAAGTGTGTTAAAAGAGAGAGGAAACTGAGCCAGCAGAGTCCAGCTATTCATTTTAAATCTCAAACTCATTCAGCTAATACTGCTTCAAGTACAATCATGAGGAGAGATGGTGCTACTGAAACTCATGCTAAAGAGCGGGGTCAAGTAGCCTACCATTTGGATCCAGGTGCTTGCTCCCTTTGGGAAGACACCCGGAAATTATCTTTGAAGACCTAAATCTGAAGAACTACCATCCCTCCTACCCCAATACAATTCTCTTTTAGGGAAGGTTGAGTAAATTAAGACTCCTGCTTTAAGTTTAAGTGGTAACAAAGAGGAAAGGGCTGAGATTTGGGTAGGCGAGCAGCAGAAGCCAGAACAAGGTCAATGTCCTCACAGCAGCCAGGTGAGAAGGAAGGAACAGGAGCAGAGAACAGGCAGAGCTCCTGCTTGGCCTTCGGCTTGCCTCTTCTCCTGCCTCCCATCCCACCCAACAGCCTGATGCAGCTATTGGTCTGCCGGAGGGGATGCAATGCCCAGACCAACTTTTTATTGAGCTTATGCAGCTAACAGACATGTAAACAGTGCCAAGTGACAAAGTTTTGCTGAAAACTACAGCTTGTGTCCATTAAACACACCTCTCTCTTTTGAGATTAAAAACAGAAATCCAAAGTAAACAAATACTGAGTGAGAGAGAGAGAGAG
>NW_022196896.1:100463686-100486517 GCF_008632895.1 Mastomys coucha | reverse complement strand
AGAGAGAGAGAGAGAGAGAATTAAGACACACACCTTGAGTTGTCCAGGAAGGCAAAGTTTAAAAACAAAAAAGCCACATGGCTTGGTCCCAGGAGCTTTCCATGCCTAGAGTGTTGCTGCTATTACCACGTCTCCTCTCTCTACCAGTGGCTAGGTAGAGAGGTTCAGGAGTGGGTCATCTTGGGCATGCTGCAAATACAGCACTTGCTGGTGTTAACACCCCCCTGGGGCTGTGGTAGCAGACTGATGTCAGGAGCCCAATTCCTGGGAGCAGCAGGGGAATCCAGGACCTCCAGTCAGCCCATACACCTCAGCGGGGTACTTTGCCCCTTTTCTCCAGTACAGTTCAGCACTGAGGTTGTCTATTCCCAGTCGGCAATAAAACCTGAGCTGTTTTCCTCATAGGTTCTACCCTCACTCCCCAGCGTAGGGGAGCAGCAAGAGGGAACAGTGAGGATCACTGAGGGGGCAGGGGAATCCCCCGGGGATCGGTGACCTGGCCCTCTTGCAGGTTCTTCACCAGTTGTGCAAGCCAGCGTTTCGTGGTGGTGTCGTCTTTTAGCACCTGGGCAAAGGTTGTGTCCTTCAGCTGGTCAGGGAGGCACTGTCTGAGTGCTTCACGTGCCCTACATCAGAAACAAACAAACCAACCAGAAAGACAACAAATAAGCCTACATTTGGGGGCTGGGAAGACCCCCTTTCTTAGATATAATTATACAACTTCCTAGGAATCTATGGCTATCAAGTTGCACCAAGAAACTATTAGAATTCCTTAAAGCAGGTGTTATATAGTCCACAAATATTTTCACCACACCCCAATGCAGAATTTCATGCAAAAGCAAAATGGAATAATATGATGCAATAGTTCACTGTAAACTTTGTTCTGATTTATTATGATAAATATTGTCAAAATACCATTAGACAAAGCTTATGGGAAATGAAATTATTTTAAAAATTGTACATTAACAGCAGGTGTGACCTCATTTGTATGACAAACCAATTTTAAATCTACACTAGCATCAGTTATGGCTTTACAGAAATATTCCAACTTTATATTTAAAAACCTTAATAAAAAATGAATAGTAAAAACTATGGTAGCAGTTTTTAATCTAGAAGTCTAAAATAAGCAAATACCAACTCCATACAGAGCTGTTCTGAATAGCAACAGCTCTCATATTCAAACAGGTATAATTTCTAGTAAGTATATTGCAAACTTGGAAGTATTGAAGAACAGGACAAAATGATCAAAGAATAGCGAGGGCTCAAATAACCCCAGTGGCTGGAGACCACTTCACATTAGTCAAGCCACTTGATTCTCAGGAACTCAGAAAGCACTCCATTATGTGGCTTAGCAGAATCTGAACATGTAGCTTTCATCATAAATTATGGATTAATAGGAGAAAAGGTCAAACATTTCTGAAATGCATTATATCTACAAAGTACATGATTCTGGCAGAGTTCTTGAACCTACCAAGAAAAAGTAATAAGCTCAACAGCTTACAGGAAGCAGAGAACTGCAAGCTAAGAAAGCCTCTAGGCTACGGGACTTTGCGAGAGACCTTTAAAGTACGCTCTGATTACCTGGAGCAGCCACAGAAAGCCCAACCGCACCAGCCTCCCTTGAAACTGCTTGGGCTTTCGGGAATTTCAGGATAGAACAGAGTTACAACAGGAAGATCTAACTAGTGCATTTTAAAGTCAGAATTTTAGATTTTAACAGGAACTTAAGTTTGTCTTAGATAAACTAAAGTTATATGCATTCCAATTCTCAGGACAGAGGATCTGAGCCATAACACTAGAATCCATTCAGGAGACTATTACACCAGAATCTGCTAAGTTCTGTTAAATCTTTACCTGGGATTATCTGAGAGTCGAAGGTAACATCTTACTACATGCTTCAGCAGACGGGCAGACGGTTCTTTGGATAGCTGCAGGACCATTTTACCCTGTTTTACCCAAAACAAAGATGGGGGAAAAGTCACAAAATAATTCAAATTGACCATCTAAGAATCATTATAAAGTTTGAGGTTTTTTTCCCCTTTTTGAGACATGGTCTCTATATGTACTCTTGGCTAGTCAAGCACTTGCTATAGATCAGGCTGGCCTCAAACTCACAGAGATCTGCCTGCCTCTGCCTCCAGAACTCTAGGATTAAAGACATATAGGATAGGACACCACTTCTTCATTTGGCTGGTGAGAAACCCAGGGTGCTGCTCCAAAGCCACAGGCGTCCTTTCACCTCCCTCTGACTTATACACACTGAGATGACAGGCACAGAACACCCTACCTGGCCAGAACAGTTATTTCTAGTTAGAAGACTAAGTTTTGGGCCAGTTACAAAGGGACTAAGCTTTGTGATTCAAGTAAACTGCAAAGAGAGTAAAGGAAAAAAACTCACCAAGATCATGGCAACATGGGAAAAACGCTCATATGTCTGACATATATAAGCCAAACCAGTGTCATCCAAGAGGATCTTCTGGAGGATGAATGTGGCAACCTGGAGTAAAATAAAGAAGCCTAAAAAGCAGCTCACACTTGTCATTTAAGTGACTACTGCTCACACTTCTAGGCATGATCACCACTCAAAGTTTACAACAAGTGGAGCCCTCTGCACATTTTACATAACTTTATCAAGCATCACACAACCAGAACAAATATTATCATACTGAACAATTACTATGTCAGGATTTTTTTCCTAAAAGCTTTTTATAGGCTTCATTTTTCCAATTGAGTCCACAAAGTACATACCATTATTCTCATTTTATATAAAAGGGAAAGCCCTAGATAATTACCAGGACTGCATAAAATTTGAGGGCAGCCTTGGCTACACAGTGAATACCAAACCAGCTTGGAACAGAGGCTCAACCCCCTCACTCCCTGCCCCAAGCTCCTATTTTAAATCAGACAATCATTATTTTGGGGAAAAGGTTTGAGACTCTGTAACCATTGCTAGCTAGCCTCAAACTCACAGCAATGTCTTTGCCTCAGCCTCCTAAGTGTTGGAATTACAGGCAGGAGTCACAATTGCAGACAATTAGGATAATGATTACCTTTCTTTGATGTCATCAGAACAGCTGTTGTTATTGTTCCACTGAGGTATAACACCTCATATATATACCTCAATGTATATATGAGGTATAACGGGACAAATAATATACTCGGAAGGTAGCTGAATCTTAACCATCAAACCCTGAGAACGCTGTCTCATGTACAAAAGGGTTTTTGCAGATATGATTAGGGATCTTGAGCAAGAGAGATTACCCACACAGGTCCCAAGAATCACTAAACATTCTAACAAAGACATGCAAATTTAACACAAAGAAGGGAATACAAGAGAATAAGATGTGAACATGCTTGACTGCTTGCAGAAGGGAACCACAAGTAACAGAACATAGGATCATAATTATAGAAGTGAAATGGCATGTAAAAAGACTCCCCTCTATAGCCTCTAGAGGAACCCTGGTCCTGTTCTACCTGACTTGATTTTAGTGTACTGAAACTGACTTGTGGCTTCTAGAATAAATTTATAAATTAAGCTATCACTTAATTCTGCTAACTTGTCATGACAGCAATAGGCAATTAATACAAACCACAACAAATAGCAAACTCACAAATAGAGTACTACTTGGTGAGCCTGTAGTCTGTATTCCGTATCTGTACACCATAACAGCTTAAAACACAGAACATTTCCAGCAACTCAGAATTTTAGCACTGCCATGTATCTTTTCCCAGTTAATACAGATCCTTTACAGGTAACCACCAATAGCTAGCTTGGCTTTCTGTTAAATGTGGATGATATTTTGTCTGCATGTGTGGGTGGCACATGCATGCCTTGTGCCCATGACAGCCACTGGGGATGAGAGTTACAGATCGCTGTAAGATGTTATGTGCATGATAAAAATTGAACCTAGGTCTTCTGGAAGAGCTACCGGTCTTATTGCTGGTCCATCTCTCTAGCCCTTTTCCTTATTTTTGAACTTCATCTAGGTAGAGTCACAGTAAAAATTCATGTGCTGGTTTCTTTGCTTAATACAATTAGAACCATTGGCATCACATATTGTCAGCTCACACTTTTTAATGTAGTTATGTTCATACCATTTTTCAATTTTTAAAAAATAGAAATGTTATAAATTTATAACATTTACTAATATGTAAATCTAGTACATATTTTGACATACATAAGAGCTCATTTCTCTTGAGAACATACCTGGTGTGAGACTGTGAAGTCATATAGCAGGCTTATGTCTAGTTTAGTGGATAACTCCTGGTTCCTAGTTATATTTCATATTTACTTAGCAGGTTTAAAGCAACCAACCAGTCACCTTAGTAAGATGGCCCTGTGGGTAAGGACACCTGCCCTTGAAAACCCAAGTTCAATAACCAAGGTCCACATGCTGGAAGGAGAGAACCAACTCCCATAGATTGTCCTCTACCCTCCACATGTGTGCTGTGACACATGCTACAAATAAGAACATAAACAACCAGGCAATCAACTAACCCACCTATACAACTAAACTTTACTACCCCGGAAAAGCAGTCATAGAAGCCTAGGATTAGACATCTACATTTATTAAAGATTTATTTATGTATGTATGTACTTGTCTGTATGAGTATGTGTGCATACAATGTTGCAGGTCTGTGCAGAAGCCAGAGGGTGTCAGATGCTCTTCTCTATCAATTTTTGCCTATTACTTTCAGGCATGGTCTCTACCTGACCCTGGGGTTTGTGTTTTCCTGCAGGCCAGAAGCCAGCAAGTGCTAGCCTTCTTCTATCTCTGTCTGCTCAGAGCTGGGGTATAGGTGTACACAGGATGTAGCTTGCTACATTTGGTACATAGGCACTGAAATTTGAACTCTACTTACCATGATTATGCAGCAAGTGTTCTTAACTACTAAGTCCTTTTTACACTCATAAAGAAGACTTGTCTATTTTTATGTGTACAGGTGATCTGCCTTCATCTATATCTGTACACCCTGAGCATGCAATGCTCGGGAGGAAAGAAAGGGGCATCCGAGTTATAGGTGGTCGTGAGCCACAATATGGCTGATGGGGATTGAACTTGGGTCCTCTGGAAAAATAGGAGTTAACCACTGAACCATCCCTCCAACCCCACACCTGTATTTTAAAAATATTTCCCAGGTTACTACATCATAACAGCCTCGACTGAGGACCTTTATTTCAACATGTGCCTATTATGGGCAAAGTGTTTTAATTGTTGCACAAAAAAATTAAATACAAGCCTGGTACTGTGGTGCAAGTCCATAATCCCAGTCTTCAGTAGTCTGAGACAGAAGGATTGTTCCAAATTTGAGAGAGAATGAGTTTATGTGCACTATATGTGTGCAGGGGGCTGGTGGTCTTGGGTGCTTTAAGAAAGCTGAGCAAGCTGTGTGAAGCAAGCCAGTAGCAGCACTCCTGTATGGCATTGCTTTGACTTTCTGCTCTGACTTCCCTGGAATACAAGCTGTAAGAGGAACAAACCCAGGGCTGGAGAGATGGCTCAGTGGTTCAGAGCACCAACTGCTCTTCCAGAGGTCCTGAGTTCAAATCCTAGCAACCCCTGTAAATCCCAGCACTCCTATAGTGAAATGGGAAGCAGAGGCACAAGTGCCCAGAAGCCTGTGGACCAGCTCACAGCAAGTAGAAACCAGAGACGAGACAGAATGTGAGCACCAATTCCCCAAAGTTGTCTTTATCTCCATAGGAGCGCATGGCACAGTCACACCCACACAAAAAAATAAACTTACAAATAACATAAAACATTTTTAAGGTAAAAAATCTCAAGTGGCAGAAAATGGTTCTAGAGCCACAAAGCAGCAGCTCCAGAGCCAAAACAATGGTGAATCTCGGGCTGGAGAGATGGCTCAGAGGTTAAGAGCACTGGTTGCTCTTCCAGAGGTCCTGGGTCCTGAGTTCCATTCCCAGCAACCACATCACATGGTGGCTCATGACCATGTGCCATGGGATCCGATGCCCTCTTCTGGTGTCTGAAGACAGTATGTTCATATATATAGAATAACTAAATCTTAAAATGAAACAAAACAAAAAAACCCAAAACAATGGTAAATCTCACTTAAAGCACGTACCGTTTTAGAGAGTTCACTTCCAGATTCCATGATGCGCAAACACAAAGGGATGATTTCTGTTGTCAATAAAAAGTTGATTACTTCTTGCTCATCTGTTTTAACCAAGGCCCCTAAAGAAAATATGGACAAGCAAAGTTATTTTAAAGAAAGGCTTTCAAATTATATTTACTCTGTATTGTTCATCAAAAGCAAGTAATATGATATATGGACTGTAGTTTCTGTGTCAGGGAATCCATTTCATATCCATTTAAACAAAAAGCAAAAAAGTGTCAGAGGCAGTGAGTCATGAGTGTAATCTCAGCATTGGGAAGGCTAAGGCTAGAAGATACTGTTGAATTCAGGGCCAACCTGGGTTACAAAGAAATACAAGACAGAGAGGAGAGTTGGGGGAAGGTAAGGAGGAAAGAGAGAGGGGGCAGACAGACAGACAGAGAGAAATTCATCTAGGCACATTATGCATGAAAAAAAAAATCTTAGGGCTGGTGAGATGGCTCAGCGGGTAAGAGCATTGACTGCTCTTCCGAAGGTCCTGAGTTCAAATCCCAGCAACCACATGGTGGGGCTCACAATCACAAGTAGTGAAATCTGAGGCCCTCTTCTGGTGTGTCTGAAGACAGCTACAGTGAACTCATTTATAATAATAAATAAATTTAAAAAAAAAATTTAAAAAGAAAAAGCACTTACTGGTAAATAGATGATGTCAAAGACAAAAAATGAACAAGCCATAAGAAGTGAAGAAAACACACAACTTAGACCACTATTATCAGTAAGAATTTCAGACTTACAAAATGTTCCTGATAACTTACCTAGGATATTAATGCCGTTCAGTTGGTAGCGTGCTTGCCTAGAACGCATAAAACCCTGGGTTCGACCCCCAGCGTGACATTAAAAACCATATCGAGTATGATGAAGTATGCTTGTAATTTCAGCACTTTGGAGGTGGAGGTTAAAGGATAAAAAAATTGAAAAAATTCAAGGGTATCCTTGGCTACATAGTAAGCATGAGGCTAACATGGGCTATATAAGATCACGTATCAAGAAAAACAAAAAAATAACTTACCAATAACTCCAAGGCTGGTGAGCCGAAGATACTCAAAGGGACGAGTTTTGCTGACTGTGTGTAAAAAGGGGTATAAAAAGAGCGGGATGTGTGCTGCCAGAAAAGCTGACCTGAAAGAAAAGAACCAGTCAGATCCCAGAGCCCATGTCTTAAGTCTGAGGCAGAATGTGAGACTGCTAGGGCAAGGAATCTTTAGAAAAGAATTTCACTGGCTTTTTATTGACCAACATTCTTTTTTTCTTTTTTTTTCTTTTTTTGTTTTCTTGAGACAGGGTTTCTGTGTAGCCCTGGCTGTCCTGGAACTCACTCTGTAGACCAGGCTGGCCTCCAACTCAGAAATCTGCCTGCCTCTGCCTCCCAAGTGCTGGGATTAAAGGCATGCACCACCACTGCCCAGCTCCAACATTCTCAATGTATAATTTTGTCCCTTAGGAGACGTGTTAATGTTTGGAGATGTATTTGTCAGAAGTGGCTACTTAGCATCCAGCCACAGAAGCCAGACAAGTCTACACTGCTGAGAAGGGTGCCTTCCTGCCCTCACTGTCACACCACAAAAACCCAGCACAAGGTGTCAATGTGGAATAGCAACTCAGGCTAGGATGATTAAACAACACAATTTACTTCTAATCTGCACTAAATGCCTTAAAAACTGATAACTCAAAAGTAATCAACTATAGCTAAACAAACAAACAACCTCCCCCGCGCCAAACCCAAAAATCAAGCCATAAATGCTAAAGACAATGTGCTGCTGTGTATCTACACAGAAACCTAGCACTCAGGGCTGCCTAAAGCAGGAGAATCATGATCAGGAGTGGGGGCTAGCCTAGAGACATTGTCTCAAAAAAATAAAAAAATAAAAAGGCAAAAGCTACTTTAGCGCTGAAGAGATTCTTCAGGAGGCTGAAAAGATAGCTTTGGTTTTGTTTTTTGTTTTTTTTTTTCGTTTTTTTCGAGACAGGGTTTCTCTGTATAGCTCTGGCTGTCCTGGAACTCACTCTGTAGACCAGGCTGGCCTTGAACTCAGAAATCCTCCTGCCTCTGCCTCCCAAGTGCTGGGATTAAAGGCACGCGCCACCACCGCCTGGCGAAAAGATGGCTTTTGGTGATTAAGAGAAGTTGCTGGGACCTGAGTTCAATCCTCATATCTATTTACCATAGTTTACAACTGCCTCTGGTACTTCCTAGTTGCAGGGGGATATTCCAGGTTCCGAAAGCACCTAGACAGGAGTGGCAGCTGGGCACATGTGTTAAGTCCTTGAGCACACATGCACATGTACACACAAACACACACACACACACACACACACACACACACACACACACACACACACACAAAGAGGTCTTTTTCAGTCAATTCCTTACCTAATTTATAAGTGAATAGTAATTTCATAGACAAAGTTAGATAAAGCCTTATTTTATCATTATTAGGTTTATCTGCTGTAGTTTGTTTGTAGTCAGGATCTTACACAGCCCAGTGTGGCCTTAAACTTAATATGTTGCTGATAGTGACTTTGAACTTCTAAATTCCCAAGTGATGAGATTACAGATATACCCAACTATGTCCAGCTACTTTGCTGTGCTTAAACATACATTTTTCTTTTCTTGTTAGGCATACCAAATACACCAAATATTTTGAAAGCATTTCAACTTGTAGTTAATATGTCAGGCATCTAATACAGAAAATCATCTATATTATTTATGTACTTCTTTTAAGTGTACATAATTATTCTCTTCTTGGATTATGAGACTAGGAAAGTCTCACTATATTAAGTAGCTCGGATTGGCCTTGAATTTGCAGTTATCTTCCTGCCTCTGCCTTCCCAGTGGTAGAATTTTAAGTTTGTGCCACTAAGCACATCTAGATAAATTTCTTAACAGCTAGCCAGGCAGAGGTGGCTCACGCCTTTAATCCCAGCACTTGGGAGGCAGAGGTAGGCAGATTTCTGAGTTTGAGGCCAGCCTGGTCTACAGAGTGAGTTCCAGGACAGCCAGGCCTATACAGAAAAACCCTGTTTCGAAAAACCAAAAAAGAGGTATGGCAGACTGTTTATCTCTGTTTGTATTTAGGGAGTGACAGAGTCTTGCCCATTTCTCCTTCCACCATGAGTCCTTAGGTTGTCAAGTCAAGGCACAAGCTTCTTTACTTGCTGACCCACCTTACTGGCCTCAAAGCAGATTCTTGAACAGAATTTTCTCTACTTTTTCACATATGACAATATGGCAAAAAAGTTTTACCTTGGATATCAATCCCCATCTAAATTACAGAAGCTGCCTAGAATCTAAACCAAGAAGCTACGTGTAATGGCAGACACCTTTAATCCCCCAGCTAGAGTCCCTAGATAGCCAGAGCTACATAGGAGCTAAAGGGGTTTGCAGCCCCATAAGAGGAACAACAATATGAACTAACCAGTACCCCCAGAGCTTCTAGGGACCAAACCACCAATGAAGGAGTACACATGGAAGGACTCATGGCTCCAGCCGCATATGCAGCAGAGGATGGCCTTGTCGGGCAACAATGGGAGGAGAGGCCCTTGGTTCTGTGAAGGCTCGATGCCTCACACTGTAGGGGAATGAGAGGGTAGGGAGGCCAGAGCGGGTGAGTGGTGAAAAACTGTCATAGAAGCAGGGGTAGGGAAACCAGAAAAGGGGTAACATTTGGAATGTAAATAAATAAAATATCCAGTAAAAAAATATGGAAAAAAAAGAGAAATCAAATCTGAGTTTTTTAAGAAAAAGTGCTTACAATATTTACTGAATTCCTATTATATGACATATACTGTGTAATAATTGTGGCCCAGTGCCTACCACAATTTAGAAAAGAGAAGTGCCCATGTGCCTACCATATATTATCTTTCCTGTGATATGACCATTGTTCTTTAAAACTTTGCTGGTGTGAGATGACTCTGACTAAGTAAACATAAAATAATTACTTAATTTTGGTTTTTTGGAGCAGGGCCTCACTCTTTAGCAAGCCTAGGTATGAATAACCATAGGAGGCTTAAAGCTCTGTTTTTATATTTGGGATTGAATCACTGACAGAAAATAATTTTTAAGGTAGTTAAGTAAAATCTTTCCTCTTAGAACATAGCATATCACTAAATTAGTAAACTGTTCTTATGTTGTTAAAAGGTATGGAATTGTATTTTGCTTCATTATAAAACATGTCATACTTAATTCAAATTTATAACGAGAAACTATGAATAGCTACCAAAGTTAACAACATAGAACTATATATGTCAACAGTAACAGAAGAACAAGAAAAAGATAGGCATGGTGGTACATACTTATATTCCCAGCACCTGGGAGAAAGAGCTGGAAGGATTAAGAGTTTAAGGTCACTGGGTGGTGGTGGTGCACACCTTTAATTCCAGCACTTGGGAGGCAGAGGCAGGTAGATTTCTGAGTTTGAGGCCAGCCTGGTCTCCAGAGTGAGTTCCAGGACAGCCAGGGCTACACAGAGAAACCAAAAAAAAAAAAAAAAAAAAAAAAAAAAAAAAGAGTTTAAGGTCAAAGCTGGTGTGGAAGTGGAGGCAGTAGGGTGGCAGCAGCAGGTGGATCTGTGAGTTTGAGGCCAGCCTGGTCTACAGAGTGAGATACATGATAGCCAGGGATACACAGAGAACCCTGTTTCAAATAAACAAACAACTCCCCTGCCACCCCCCCCCAAAAAAAAAACCAAGAAAAAGAAAGTTTAAGTCCATAAGCTATGAAAACAAAAACATTTTGTCTCAAAACAAAAGAAACCAAACAATCTTCCCCTAAAATACCCAACAACTCCAAAACCAACAGATAAATATTACACACAAAAAAAGCCAAGAGACATACAGAAAGTATAGTAAAAATATCCAACACACTAAAAATTGTAAGAACAAAGTCACTGCTATGAATGAGCAAAAAGTAAAGAGTTTTGAAGACTCATATCCATACACTATACTGCATCTCCTTTCTCTGATCACTCAGCAAAGGTATATAAGCTCCTACAAAATTCTCACCCACCCCCATTAATTTACCAACACACTCAAAAAACATTTACCTGGTCTCCGGGTGTGAAGCCACACACTGTAACAATGCTAGAGCATTGCAAACTCTGTTAGACTGGTGTGCTGTTAAGGTTGGAGGATTGATAGATGGATAAATATTTACAATTTCCTGAAAAATGCAAAGAATCCCAAACAGCAGTTAGTCACAAATTACAAGTATCACAGCATAGTAACGTTAATTCCTGCAGAAACTGAATTATCCTTTCATTATAAGCATACTAAACTAAGTAGGCAAGACCTTTTCTTATGTGTCTGTAGGAATACTGGATCACCTATACTTCCTCCTACATTTTGCAGCTAGTCTTTTTGTTGTTGTTGTTGTTGTTGTTGTTGTTGTTGTTTTCCAGACAGGGTTTCTCTGTATAGCCCTGGCTATCCTGGAACTCACTCTGTAGACCAGGTTGGCCTCGAACTCAGAAATCCGCTTGCCTCTGCCTCCCAAGTGCTGGAATTAAAGGCGTGAGCCACCACCGCCCGGCTTTAGTCTTTATTTTAATGAATTTTATGTGCATGGTGTTTTGCCTGCATGTGTGTCTGTGTATCACATGAATGCAGTGCCCAGAGACCAGAAAAAAGGTGTCAGAGTCCCAGGAACTATAGTTATAGTTGGTTGTAAGCTATAATATAGGTGCTGGGAATCAAATCTAGGACTTCTGGAAGACTAGCCAGTGTTCTTTACCACTGCATTGAGCCACCTCTCCAGACCCTGTAGCTAATTGAGGAACCCTTATTTTTGTAACTTGGGAGGCAGAGGCAGGCGGATTTCTTGAATTCGAGGCCAGCCTGGTCTACAGAGTTTGTTCCAGGACAGCCAGGGATACACAGAGAAACCCTGTGTTGAAAAACAAAAAAAAACCAAAAAACAAAAAAAGGTTGTATTCTTTTTTGTTGTTGTTTTTTCCAAAACAGGGTTTCTCTGTGTAGCCCTGGCTGTCCTGGAACTCACTCTGTAGACCAGGCTGGACTTGAACTCAGAAATCCACCTGCCTCTGCCTCCCAAGTGCTGGGATTAAAGGCATGCGCCACCACCGTCTGGCTCCTACATGGATTAAACTCAAGTTGTCAGGCTTGGCAACAAGTGCCTTTATCCAATGAACCACCTTACCAGATATATTTATTCTTTAATGCACACAGAAACACACCTTTAATCCTATAGCTGCTATACCTTAATCTCAACATTTTCCCTCCTTAGACCATGTCTATGGTCCTCATACTATTTCTATATTCTTCCCAGCTATAACAGATCTACCCCGCTGTATTTCTAAAAGCTGTTTCTCAATGCAGTTCTTAGACTCACCTGTTAAACACAGATTTTTAAGGCTTGCCTCTCAGATCAACTAAATTCAATCTCCTGGGTAGAACCCCCAAATATGCATTTAGCAAATACCTCTGACTTCTTAAAAATGGAGTCTTACATATGTTAATATTTAAACATTTATTCTCAAGTCTTCAAAAATCATTTGAGCACAGGAAGAGAAGAACAAGTGTGACAAACATGACTGAATTCCTACTTGTGGATACATACCCACCTGTAAAAGTGCTGCAATCGTACCAAATGAATGCCATAGCATGGGTGCAAGGTCAGGGACAGACTCTCGCTTCTTGCTCAGCTCCAGCAAAGCATTTTCCCTTGTCTCAGGACTGGACAGTTCATTGATCCACTGATAGATCTTTTCTCTGTCTACTTGGGCCAGTGCAGTAGGCACAGGCTTTAGGGGAAAACAAGAAAACAAATGTCAACTTAGTACAACTAAACCAAGTCTTATCCTGCAGTAGGGCTTCATAAACATGTGTATTTGTAAATTACAGGAGCTTTGTTAGACACATATATTTGAGGCAAAGTAACTCAACCTTTTTGACAGTTAATGAGCCCATGTTTAAGAGGCTATGTTACAGGTGTATCTGGGCTCTACTGAAAAATATACTAGGATGCTTACTACTGTGATATTTTAAGTGAAAAAACTAACAGCTATCAATAAGAGATGGTGCAACTATAGTGTGATACATCTTTATAGTGGAATATTACATAGCCCTGTATGAAAAGTCATTGCTTGATATGGACCATACTAAATAAAAAAACTAGTAAAACACATTCCTACAAGAAGAAAGGGTACACATTTAGATTATTATACCAACTTAAAAAAATTAACAGAAACATAGGCTACAATTTAGCTTAAAGTCCTTTGCCTACTAGCTTTCTAAAAGACTCACAGTAACTAGATCAGCAATATAGTTTCTACGCTGCTCAATACATTCCAAGCAACCTTCTCCCAAATCTTATCATACATATACCACCAGCAACTCCATGACCTCTTCTTCCACTAAGAACTAGCCTGTCACTTGTATTCAGCAACTCCATACCTCAATTCTCCTGTAAGCCACCAGATAACATGCCATGGCACTTGTGTACCAGGTACTATTCTCATATATTCCCTTCCCAGAGCTGATCTGATGCAGCAGCTAGCACCTCCTCCAGACTCCCATAAGACTAACACCTCAAAACTCATAACCACCTCTCCAGAGGTGATCTGTGGAGGTTGTAGTGTCCATGTAACTTTGATCCAGAACCACTTCAAATATGTCCTAATGAGACCCTCAAAGGCTCCAGCTACAGTTCTGCAGCCATTCTAGCAGCAGGAGGGCAGTTTGGTGCCTACCTGTGTTCTTATTCATCCCTATTCATTTCACCCTCACTTTAGTAACAGCAGTACTTAAGTCAACTGAATATGTATTTGTATACAGTAATATATAATTGCCTTTAAAGTAAAAAGTGGCTATGAATTTCAAAGTGAGCAAGAGAGTAAGGGTACATAGGAGAATTGTGGGGAGGGGAGGAAAGGGGGAAATTATGTAATGATACTATAATCTCAAAAAATAAAATTTTATTAAAAACAACAACAAGAACAACAAACAACCCAGGAGCTAGTTGTTACTTAAAACACACCCACCCACACACACACACACAAACTTATTTAGGGATGGATCTAGAAGTATATGCCTTTACTCCAGCACTTGAGAGGCAGGGCAAGTAGTTCTCTCTTTCTGAGTCTGAGGAAAGCCAGGTCTACATAATAAACTCTAGGCTAGCCAAGGATACGTAGTAAGACCTAAAACAAACTGTCTTAAAACAAACTAACCACTAAAAAAATAAATAATTCAGCACTTGGGAGGCAGAAGCAGGCGAATTTCTGAGTTCGAGGTCAGCCTGGTCTACAGAGTTCCAGTACAGCCAGTGTTAAAACAGAGAAACCCTGTCTCAAAAAAAACCAAAGGGGGGAAAAAAAAAGAAATAATTTATTTCTATTTTATATGTATGGGTATTATAAAGGTTTGTATATGCTCTGCCTTGGGAGCAGCACTATTAGAAAGCGTAGCCCTGTTGGAGTAAGTATGTCACTGTGGTTGTGGGCTGCCTGGAAGTGAGTATTCTGCTAGCAGCCTTCAGATGAAGAGGTAGAACTCTCAGCTTTGCCTGCACCATGCCTGCCTGGATGCTGCCATGTTCCTGCCTTGATGATAATGGACTGAATCTCAAACCTGTAAGCCAGCCCCAATTAAAAGCTGTCCTTATATGAGTTGTCTTGGGCTGGGCAGTGGTGGCATACGCATTTAATCCCAGCACTTGGGAGGCAGAGGCAGGCAGATTTCTGAGTTCAAGGCCAGTCTGGTCTACAGAGTGAATTCCAGGACAGCCAATGCTATACAGAGAAACCCTGTCTTGAAAAACCAAAAATAAATAAATAATAAGAAGAAAAGAGTTAACTTGGGGGCTGGAGGAGTGGCTCAACGGTTAAGAGTACTAACTGCTCTTCTAGAGGTCCTGAGTTCAGTTCCCAGCAACCACATGGTGGCTCACATCCACCTGTAATGGCATCTGATGCCATTTTCTAGTCTCTGAAGACAGTGTGACAATATATATTCACATACATAAAATAAATATAAAAAAAAAAAAAAAGAAAGAAAAAAGAGTTGCCTTGGTCATGGTGTCTGTTCACAGCAATAAAACCTTAACTATGGCAGATCATTGGTACCAGGGACTGGGGTATTGCTGTGATAATGCCTGACCATGCTTTTGTTTGAAAGAAAGTGGATTTTGGGACTTTGGATTTGGAAAGCAGTGGAATGCTTTAAAAGGGACTCAAAGGGCCATCCTGGTAGGAATATGGAAGACTTTGTTACTGGGAGTAATTTGAACTGTGCTGACCTGGATTCAGAGAAGAATTTCAGTATGTGGTGTATGGTATTTTGGAGAAGGATGTGACTACCTTTTGCCCTTGTCTGAAGAGTCTGTCTGAGGCTAAGGTGAAGAGACTCCGATTAATTGCATTGACAAAGGAAGTCTCAGAAATGCCCAACAGAGACTTTGTTCTCTGGATAAGTCTCATGAAGAGCATTTTGAACAAGCACAATAAGCTTAGAAAGGACCTTTAATCCCAGAAGAAAGGCATGCAGATCTGAGTTCAACGTCAATCTATAGAGTAAGATCCAGGCCAGCCAAGCTTAGGCAGTGAAGGAGTTGGAAAACAGAAAGCTAGTGACAATGTAATAGAACAAGGGGGCCATGTTCTAGCTCCTGCAAGCAGCAGAGTTTGGCAGCTTCAGCTTTATGGCTCCGGATTGAGAGTCCAGAATAGAAGGGACTACTGGGATAATTTGATGCTGGTTAGCTGGAGCTAAGAAATTAGTGGTGATTAAGAAGAGACCAGCATCACTGAGGTGAAATTTTCTGAGAAGTGTTTTCTGAGTCAAAAAGAAGCTGTGTTCCAGAGATTAGCCAAGGCTGTATCTCATGCTGCAGCTGTACTTGGTAATGTTTAAGACTCACCCAGGTGATATTGGTTTCGAAGGCATGAAGGAGTCATGAAGAGCAGCTGAGGCTTGGTATTGTGAGAGGCCATGGAAAGCCATTGGTGAAGGTGCAGCCTCAGTTGTAGTCAACAGCCAGGACTGAAGGGGTCATGCAAAGGCATTGAGGCTTGGCATCATGAAGAGAGCCTAGTTGCAGCAGAAGTCCCCAGTGTATTGGAGATGCCAGTACCATGGGATGATCACCAAGAGCAGCAGCAGCAGTGGAGGGGATCAACCTCAGTTTAGAGTGCTACAGAGGGCAGAGCTGGAGAAGTGATGCCATCCCTTTGGAGGAGCCCAAAAGATCATGTGTAGATCCAAGACATTGAAACAAGAAGCTATAACACTGAAGTTGCCTTGGAGACCCCAAGATGTTTGAGATGCCAGAGTCGTAGGCTATCTGCTGAGGAAAGCAGCTAACAGAGTGGAACCAGCCAAGGAGAAAATTTGTTGCATTCAACAAAGATGAAAAACGAATTGGAGATCTAGAGACTTTGACATCAGACATGGAGATGCAGAATTTGAAGTTTGTCGGGCTAGTTTCCTGTCTTGCTTTGGAGATTACAGTTATGTGATAGGATCAATCTCAGAAGAAACCTTGAACTTTGCATTTTAACATTGTTGAGACTAATATGGACTATGGGGACTTTGGAAGTTGGGCTAAATGTATTTTTTATTATGCTATGGCTAGATATGGCCCCCATAGACTCATATGTTTGAACAAGTCTATGGGGGCCAGGGAGCAGTACTATTAGAAGGTGTGGCCTTGTTGGAGTAGGTATGTCACTGTGGTTGTGGGCTTTAAGATCCTAGTTGCCTGGAAGTGAGTATTCTGCTAGCAGCCTTCAGATGAAGAGGCAGAACTCTCAGCTCTGCCTTCACCATGCCTGCCTAGATGCTGCCATGTTCCTGCCTTGATGGTAATGGACCGAACCTCTGAACCTGTAAGCCAGCCCCAATTAAATGTCCTTATAAGAGTTGCCTTGGTCATGGTGTCTGTTCACAGCAGTAGTACCCTAACTAAGATAGGTATTATACCTGCATTTGTGTCTGGGTAACATATATATGCAATGCTTGAGACCAGAAAGGTGTCAGATCTTCTGAACAGAAGTTACAAATGGTTGTAAGCTGCTATGCTAGTATTAGGAACTAAACCTTGGACCTCTGGAAAAGGAGCAGCTGCTCTTAACTGCTGAGCCATTTCTCTTGTTTCCACATCGTCTTAGTGCTAGGCACTATTTTATAATACCTATCCTTATTATTAAAAAATGATTTATCTTATTTATGGGTATGTGAGTCTGTATATGTGTATTTACCTAAAGGTTAGTAAAGGGCATCCCTCAGACCTCAGACTTTTGAGCTTTCCAATGTGAATGATAGGACTCAAACTCCAGCTCTCCACTTGTACAAATCTTAGTTGCTGAATCATCTCTTCAGACCCCACATCTTCATTTCATAGATGAAGAATAAGGTATATAGAGAAGTTATTTAAAATTTAAATGGCAACCAGGCTCATGCCTATAATTTCAATACTCTGGAGGCAGAGGCAGGTAGATTGTTGTGAATTTGAGATGCCTAGCCTATGCAGCAAGTTCCAGGCTACCTAAAGACAGCATCAAAACAAAAATAACTTGACACAGGCTATCCATCAAGAGCTCAGACTCTTTGCTAATGTTGCTTTTTATCTGTCTGGAAATCAGATCTGATATAATAAAAATAATGTTCTTTCTTTTTTAGGGTTATAGGTGTTATGTTCACCCTCACAGAGCCTGAAGAGGACTTTTAATAATGTATTTTGATTTAGACATATAATTAATACATAAAAGTCTCAAACATCATGTTAGTTCAACAGATCCTAAAAGAAAACCTAGTATCAAGGATGCCATTAATGTTAGGAGAAATTCTCTTGTTATAAATAGGATTACAGGGCTGGTAGGATGGCTCAGCAGTTAAGAACACTGACTGCTCTTCCAAAGGTCCTGAGTTCAAATCCCAGCAACCACATGGTGGCTCACAACCATCTGTAATGAGATCTGATGCCCTCTTCTGGGATATCTGAAGACAGCTACAGTGTACTTACATATAATAAATAAATAAATCTTAAAAATAAACAAATAGGATTACAAATATACATTTTCATGTTAAAGTCTGTAAAACATCTTTACATAATTCATTACATGGATATATAACTCAGACAGGAAATTAAATTAGTGGTACATATACCTACACACAAAATAAATAAAATTAAAAGTTAAAAACATGGGCTGGAGAGATGGATCAGCCGTTAAGAGCTTTGACTTTAGAGCGGTTAAGAGCTCTTCCAAAGGACAAGGGTTCAATTCCCAGCACTCACATGGCAGCTCATAACTTTAACTCCTATTCCAGGAGATCCAACACCCTCACATAGACATACATGAACTCAAAACACCAAGTACATAAAATAAAAATAATTAAAAAAAAAAAAAAAACAACATAAAAGACCCTATCTTACAAGTAGCAAAATACCACTATAAATGAAAACATCCTGAACTGGGAGCCTGAAGTGGCTTAAGACTCAGTTTAAGCCAGGCATGGTGGTGTGAGCCTTTAATCCCATCACTTAGGAGGAAGAGACAGGCAGATCTCTTTCAAGTTCAAGGCTAGCTTGGCCTACATAGGGTTCAGGATCTCTGTCTTGGACTTTATTTCAAAATTGAAATAAGTAAATAAACGGAGCACCTCTCCAAAATCATTTGCTCCTTTCTATTCTTAAAAAATCCAGCTTAGCTATCTATAGAGTTTCATGGCCTATGATAAATCATTCAATTCTGCCATGGTTAAAGTGGAGCTACTGTATTAAGTAACTACCAGCTTCAGGCAGTTAAAAAAAAAAAAAAAAGAATCTTAGAAATTATTTAGTTGTAAGAAACATCAACTTTTTATAGGTATAATTTACATACAATAAAAACACCCATTTTAATCTCACATTTCACTAAATTTTGATGAACTTACATACCTCAATGATCATCACAATTACGATATAGGTTACTTCTATTATTCCAAAAAGCTCTCCAGGGCCTGGTTCAGTAAGCCCATAATCTAATCTAGACAACCACAGATATTTTCTGCTGCTGCAGATGAGGCCTGTGCTTTCTAGCAATTACTGCTAGGAGGTATGGTTCATTCACTTTATCCTAAGAATCAGGTTAATAAAGGATTAACATGCTCAAGGTCACACAGTGAAATGTTTGGCAGAGTTCAATTTATCTAAAATCACCTTTCAGTATTCCTACCTGGTCTATGTAATTGAGATCAAACATCTTTCCTTCAAGTTGGAGAATTTAATAACAAAACTTTACTATTGTTACACTTTAGTTTTTTTATTAGATTTATTTATTTATTATATGTAAGTACACTGTAGCTGTCTTCAGACACTCCAGAAGAGGGCATCAGATCTCACTACAGATGGTTGTGAGCCACCATGTGGTTGCTGGGATTTGAACTCTTCAGAAGAGCAGTCAGTGCTCTTAATGGCTGAGCCATCTCTCCAGCCTTACACTATAGTTTATAAGAGTTGGATTTGCATAGTGAGTTCAACTATTAATACATACCCAGTAACAAAATCATCTGAGAAATCTAATTTAGACTATTAATTACCATCCCCAATACTCAAGATTAAAGCAGGGCTCTACTCCAGTACATATTATACAGTCCCTCGTAACTCAGTCACCAACTCACCTTTCATCAGCATGCTGCTTATTTACACTGGACAAGTGCAGGGCTGAAGTGTGCAGAGACGAGGTTTCTCACTGAACCTGGTACTAGGCTGGTACTTAGTGAGCCCCAGTGATTCTTCTGTCCGTAACCTTGGAACTCTGGGGTTATAGACATGCAGTCATAGCTGGCTTTTTAAGTGAGTACTGGGGACTTGAACTTAGGTTCTTATGCTTTGATCAGGAAGTACTCTTACTTGGTTAGCTACCTCCTCTCATCCCCTTTATTAATTTTGCAAATAACCCTTCATTGTTTTCTGTTTGTGTAAAACAGAAAAAAACATTTTGATGATAATGGTAATATTAGGATATATTTGATAATGGCATACTATATTGTAATTCAACTACCTCAGTATCCTTTTTAACTGTCTCTTTGCATTCATTGTCCTTTAATAGC
Source organism: Mastomys coucha (assembly GCF_008632895.1). Classification (NCBI taxonomy): domain Eukaryota; kingdom Metazoa; phylum Chordata; class Mammalia; order Rodentia; family Muridae; genus Mastomys; species Mastomys coucha. Next base: position 100,466,333 of record NW_022196896.1, on the reverse strand, counting down.
ACTTCCAATTTCCTTGCTAAAGGTATGGTTTCCTTGCTCTGTGTATGTGTGTGTGTGTATAAAAAGACAAAGAGCTGGGAATAGCTCAGTAGTAGATCACTTGCCTAGTACAATTGGGCCCTAAACTCAATTCACAGCAACACACACACACAAACAAACAAAAAAAAATAAGTAACTTTAAGGCTGGGAAGATGGTTCAGTCAGTAGTAATATGCTTGAAAGTATGGGATCTGAGTTTAATTTCTAGAATGCACCTAAAAAGCTGGTTGCCATGCAATCCCAATGCTGTAAAAGCAGACAGACAGACCACTGAGGTGTACTGGCCAGCCACTTAGTCAAACCTGCAAGACCCAGGTCAGAGACCTCTTTTCAAATACCACTCCAGAGGAACAACTCTCAAAAGTTGACCTCTGGTCTCCAGACATGGATATCCATATATATGAGTACATATACACTAGTTTTCATTATTGAACAAAAACCAAGCATCTTCTCAAAAGACGTAGGTCATTGTGGGAATTGCTGCATGTAATATTCTCTCAGTTCCTGGTAAATTGTATTTTTTTTTTTCTGCTCAGATCAAAATAGCATAACAGTTTGGATGGTGGACATAGGGGATGGTGAAGAAACCGGCTCGAATTTGCATCCTTCAGTCTTGTCCCTCATCATTTATCCTAATGAATGTCTGGTACAAAAAAATCATTAGAGCTGCCATTTGGGTCAAGCAGCCTAAATTTATGTATGGCACTATAAATGTAGTTTGAAGAACTATATATTGAGAATTTTTTTTTTCCAAGACGGGGTTTCTCTGTATAGCCCTGGCTATCCTGGAACTCACTCTGTAGATCAGGCTGGCCTTGAACTCAGAAATCCGCCTGTCTCTGCCTCCCAAGTGCTGGGATTAAAGGCATACACCACCACTGCCCGGCGAGAACTTTTTTAAAGTAACGTACCACAGGTTTTTGTTTGTTTTGCTTTTTGAGACAGGGTCTATGTAGGCCTGGCTGCCCTTGAACTTGAAGAGATCTGCCTGCTCCTGCTCACCAAGTTTGGGACAAAAGGCGTACCACTATGGTTGGCTTAATTTGTCACAGTTTTAACAGCTACTCAAATAAAGCATTAGGAAAAAAAAAAAAAGGAAAATGAGAATCTGGACAGATGAGAAGAGATTGGTACTGAAGCATGTATGTTCAGATGCTGAGATCCACCATCTAACCTTGAAGAACTCCCTTACCACCAACGCCACCTATCAACTTGATGAGTCTCAAGTAATATGTATAACTGAGGAAGAAGGAACAAAAAAGCTAGGGGCTTCTTTCCAATTGTTGCCCGTCAGTTGACTGCTATCTCCTGTCTCCCTTCATGGCTGCTCCCAGACTTTGGTGAAGTGAGATCATCAAAAAGGAGCCCACGAATCTCATTTGGGCACCAATCAGACCAATGTCAAAACTAAGGGTAACAGGAAACCTGGAGATATCGACAAAAGGTATGGAGAAGATTAAAAGACTAGATTCTCATGATTAACATAATCATGGGAACAACAAGAAAACAAAGTACATGCTGCCCAGTGGCTTCTGGAAACTCCTGGTCCACAGCATTAGAATGCTTGAAGTGTTCCTTTGTAACAAATCTTACTGTGCTGAAATTGCTCAACATTTCCTCTAAGAACTGCAAAATCACTACAGAAAAAACAACACAGCTGGCCATTAGTTACCAATCAGGCTGTGCAATGAAGGAAATGAGTATGTGGCTTACATATATACTTTATGCTTAAATAAACACACACATACACACACCCCTAAGGAAATTATAGTCCCCTAATTAAGAACTTGAATAATTATAAACAGAAACAGGATATAAAATATTACTTGCTCTGAAAATAAGAAATCAACTTCATGAAGCGGCATGTTCTTTAAAAAAATTTTTTATGTTTATTTGTTTGAGTGTATTGTGAGTTTGGGGGATTTAACTCAGGTCATTGCTCTTGGCAACAAGTGACTTTACCCATTAAGCCATCTCACTGGTTCCTGAAGCAATGTGTTCCTGTATAGGTCTCAGTTACACTTAGTTGGGTTGCTTACTTGTTTTTCCCCTTTTGATACTGGGTCTTACTATGTAACTCAAGGCAGAGATCTGCCTGCCTCTGCTTCCCAGCGTGCTGGGATTAAAAGCATTGTCATGCCAATCAGATTGTTCACTTTTGGGAGGAGTCTCTGGAGACTGAACCAAGGGTGTCACACATGATAGATCAAATATTCTGCTATAATTACTATCTCTAACAACCTTTAAAAAAAATGTTTTCTGAGATAGTCTGATTAACTTGCCAGGCTGGTCTTGAACTTGTGATCTGCCTGTCTGAGCTGATATTACAGATGTGCTGCCACCACACCCTGGAGAATGTTTTTCTTTTCCTTTTAGTTAGGATATCACTACGCTACCATGCTGGCCTGGAATTCTCCATATAGGCCTCAAAATTCACAGAAATCCACTTGCCTCTAGCTCCCAAGCACAGCTGTCCTAAATATGTCATTTTATACCTGAAGTTAAGGTAGTTTTTCATGCTTTATTTAGTCATTATGTCATGTTTTCTCATAATGTAATCTCAGTACATTCTTTTCTTTTTCTTTCTTTCTTCTTCTTTTTTTTTTTT
>NW_022196896.1:100445916-100463531 GCF_008632895.1 Mastomys coucha | reverse complement strand
AACTCAGAAATCTGCCTGCCTTTGCCTCCCAAGTGCTGGGATTAAAGGCATGCACCACCACTACCAGGCTCAGTACATTATTTTCCTGATAGCATTTCCCCTTGGTGAAACCAAGTGAAACTGGCCTGTGGAAGTGTTCTTAAACTATGCTGCTTCCAGTATGGCTGTAGAGTGTAGCCATTCGGTCAGCATTGTTTGAGTGCTTACCTTGTAGTAAGAATTGTCCCAGTGGTGGGGAAAACAAGTGACTAGGCTTCATTCACCAAATACCTGCCCCTAACTTCCGGAACACAGACAACCCACAAATAAAAATAAAATAAAATCCAGTAATTAAACACCAGGATCAGTGTTCGCTTCTGCAGCACATACACTAAACACTGGGATCAGTGCTCTGTAAGAGCTCTGTAAGAGAAAATGTTGGGATTACAAGCTACTATGAATATGGTCACTCTGAGGTAGACTTGTGTGCATGTATGGAGGCAGAGCCCTAAGAAAGACATTCCAGGTAGAGACTATGCAACAGAAAAGTTCACATACTTTTTGGTCGGAGCTTAGGGAGCAAGTGACAAAAACCAAGCCCATAAACGTGACTAAGGACCACAACATACTGGGCTTGTAGGCCAAGGAGTCTACTTTCTCTACATTTAACCGAAAGCCATAGTACGACTTTAGGGGAAGTGTAATACATGATTCACTTTTCTTTTTAAAAGATAAAACGAGAGGCGAGAGGAAGGCTGTAAACAAAGAGAACTTTAAGCCAGATATTCTTTGGCTCTCCTCATGCAAAGCAAGTGACTTGAGCTAGAAGCCCATTCCCTAACCACTGAGATATGTGCCTAGGGAAGGAGTTCAGGGACCACGGGACCAGAGCGTGTGGCCGTGGCATCATCCTCATCCCCACCGACGCCCAGCACACAACCGGCGTCCAGAAACTGACGCTGAACGCAAAGGAATCAATGAATGGCCTGCTGGGGCAGCGCGGGGCGCGGGACCAGGCCTCGGTGCCGGAAAAGACCGCGAGAGGCCGCGCGCCAGGCCAGGAGAGGGGTCGGGAGGGGAGAGCGGGGGTCCGGCTCCGCCACGGTCAGCGTGTGGAGACTCCCGGACCTTTCTTGCGACTAGGGGCAGAAGCCGCTGGACTGGGGGCCCGGATCTGGGAGCTAGAAAACAGGCTGAGACAGACATCCGGGCGCAACCTCTCACCGCTGCCGTTGCCAGGCTGTGCATGTTTGGAGCCGCCGCCGCTCTCCTTCCGCCGGACGCACCGAACCCCGCGTCCCAGCTTCAGCGGCTCTGCAGCCGAAGATGAAGAGCGGCCATCCGCCTCCGGCTCGCTCCGCCCCCTTCGCCGCCCTTTGACCTCTCACCTCGGACCTTCCGCCCACGCAACCCTTTCCCGCCTCCTGGACCTCGGCCTAGCCAACAAACCCAAGTATGTTCTTTGAACCTTCAGATTCAGGATCAAAATGACTTCTGCAGACTACTGGGCCTCGTAACCCCCCAGCATCGCAGGTCTATCCCCTGAGAAACGTGAACTCTGACTTTCTTCCGAAGACCAGAGAAGGGCGGGAAAAGGCCAGCGGTCTTGGAAGGACACGAATTGCGCATGCTCAGCCAGGTTGAGCGAGAGGAAAATGGTGGGAGGTCCGAAGTTGGTAGAGAGTGCGCATGTGTTTCACGGCAGGGGCGGGGCCGCCCGGGTTAGGGGCTGGGCTTGGTGAGGGGGGCGGAGCGAATGCCTGAGGGGCAGGGCTCGAGCGCTTAACGCGCACGCGCCTGGCCTGGTTGCGTCGGGAGTGCGTGCGTCCGTACGTGTTTGCGTGTAGTCACAGTTCCCGCCATCAGCGGGTTTAGGTGCGCTAGGGGAGAGACTGGCCCAGCTCTCTGGGGCTAGGGGAGTCCCTTCCTTCCGAGCCTTTCGGCTCCACCCCCTCCGCGGGAACTCTGTGCTTCCGGCAAGCTTGTCCGGAGCTGGGACCCTCTGGCACAGGTAAGGCGAGCCGGGACAGCTTCTGAATTGAGCCGTTTTCCCCGGCACCCCCCCACCCTGTGCGGTCCGCCCACTCGGCGTCCACTCCGGAGTTCGCCCGACTGCTTCTCAGTCCGCCCCGGGTCCTTGGACTCCCTATGTCTTACAGGTGCCCCATTCGAGCGTTTCCTCTTTACTTTCCTTCTCCTTGAACGCGTCTGTATTGTCACTTGCTTTCTGCATCCCAAATCTGGCCTCTCGTCACCAAGGTTCAGGTGGTCTCAGCTTGCCTCCTTTGCAAGGCCTGCTGTCTTTACAGGTGACTTTGTTGCCACACGTTCAACAAGACCTTGGATGCGATACTCACCCGCCCGCTTGACCATTCTTTACTTTCCTACTCCTCTTAGACATTACTCGCTAAAAGGGAGTGTAATTTTTGTCGTGCATTTGGTTGCTACCCGTATCTAGCCATGACACTGACGATGTCCAGTTTACCAATTTTAAATCAAGATCTGGCAAAAAAGAAAAAGGTAATTGGTAATAAAGTTCTGTGTCGTTGGAGAGTTGTACTGTAGTGTTTTTCAGATATTCTTTTGGTGTGTTACAGTACCTAATGAGTCTATAGCAGGAAGAGCTAATCTAAGAGGGAATGTTAAGGGGGCATTTGGGTTTATTGGGTTAGGTATTAGAGGAGGCTTCTGGGCCAGACAGATAAACACTAGTGTGTTTGTATGATATGTTTGTCATTTGTCATGTTAATATTTGGATGAATTTCCAAATGAATAGTGTTGTATACTGTCAAGGTAAACAAGGGACTGAAAAAATCCAAGGACAGATGTAATCAGTCATCTTGGTAAGAGATTTTGGCAGGGTGAAATGATTTGGTTTTGGACTGGGGTTCTCTAATGTTGCCCTTCCATTCCTCTTTAACCTTTAAGTTCTGCTATATGTTGATAACTTGAAGTTTTTTATTTTCAACTCCATATTCAAAAAGCCAGCTGGCTGCTTAACATCTCAACTTGGTTTTTCCCCCTTAGGAATTTCAAATATGACACCTTTAAAAACTAGAGTCTTGATCTTTCTCTCTGTACCCAAATTCTCTCCTTTCCAGTGTCCACTACCACAAGCAGCATTTCCATTTTGATGCCACATATCCATTTGTTCAGTTACACTGGGTAGAAGCTTGAGAGGCAGTCTTGATTTCTTCATCCTGTGTGTTTATATCCTTTCCAAGTTCTGTTTTACTTCCAATATATGTTTTGCATCTATTTCTGACCATCTTCACTTTGACTTTTCTAGTTCAAACCACAGTTCTTTTTTCATATGGACTTGATCTCTCTTGCTCCTATTCTTACCTGTAAAATAAGAATAAGAGTTCTTAGCTCACCTGGGTAGTGGGAGGCAGGGGCAGACAGATCTCTGAGTTCAAGACTAGCTTGGACAACAGTGAGTTCCAGGACAGCCAGGGCTGTACAGAGAAACCCTGTCTCTAAAAACAACAACAAAAAACAAACAAACAAAAAAGTTCTCACCTTAGCAGATTATTATGAGCGCTATAAACTTGCTAAAGCATTGACACACAGTAGCTAGCAAGTAAGAATTATTATTGTAATTATGAGTTAAAAACACTACTTTTCTATCTGATCTCCCTGGGTTTGTTTGGTTTTTCTTGTTTTCTCTTTTTCCCAAACTCACTACTCTATTTATCCTTTCATTCAAATAACATATAATTTCTTTGCTTGAAACCCTTTGGTGGCTTTCCCATTGTCAGGGTGCTTATTACTTGAAGATAAAATTGAAAATAATGTTCTGGGGATACAGTTTAGTTGCTGGGATTCTTGGCTAGCATGCACGAGTCCCTAGGTTTCTGCTCTAGCACCACATAAAGCCAACAGAGGCAGGAAGATCAGAAATTCAAAGTCCTCAGATACACCAGCCTAGGCTATTAGACCCTCTACCCACCCCCCTTCTTTTTTAAAAAGGAAAACATTTCAGAATCACAAGATTCTACATAACCTGGTTCTTGCCTACTTCTTTAGCTTCACCTCTGACCTCTTCCTTTTTTTTAATTAACCTCCAGCCAGACTGACTTAATTTATGTAGACACATTGTGTTTCTGGTTTAGGGCTTTTGCATATACACCACTCAGTAATACTTTCTCAGAGAAGCCTTATTGATTTTTTTTCCCTCTACTCTGAACCCCCAAGACAGATAAAAGCTACTTTAGGCAGAACCCTCTCCTGCAAATACAACTGATCTCCTATACACACACACAATGTAAAAAAAAAAAAACCATAAAGCGACTCACTTTCACATTCATTTCTCAGGAATTGGTTAAATGAATCAAATTGAAAATTGCATAAGTTTGTAATGATGTAAAGTGTAAGATGCTATACGAACCATCATGTGTTTTGAAAGCATCAGTTTTCAGATACTCTTATCAGACAAATTATACTGCAAAGGACACATCAAAGGATAACAGGTAGGAATATGGCTCAGCTGATACTTGGTTAGCATGCTGGAAGCCTGGATTCTATTTGAAAATGAGCAGGGGGCAAAGAACAATCGAGGGTCTCCAGTTAAGGAGGTTTTTTTTTTTTTTTTCACTTATTCCTGTATGGATCAGTAACAGGATTGTGTGAAATCATTCTGATTTCAGACGGTCTACTGGAGATAAATCTTTTCCTTTGTAAATTAAAGATATATCGCTTCTCGGCCTTTTGGCTAAGATCAAGTGTAGTAAATTAAAGATAAATCTTATTTAGATAATTTTTTTCTTTCCACTGTGACATGAACTTTATCTCCTTTGTATACTTACTGTATGTAATTTAAAAAGTTATATTATTGGTGTGGTGTCTGTGTACATGTCCATGCAAATTTGTGGGTTGGGTGCATGTGTACCGTGGCATGTATGTTGATGTGGTCAGAAGACATCTTTCAGGAGTCAGTTCAATCTTCACTGTTGGGTCAAGGGATCAAACTCATGTCATCAAGCTTGGGCAGCAAGTGCCTTTTCCAGTTGGGCAGTTCTTTACAGGTTCTGTTTTATGATTTTTTTGTTAGGAAAGAAAGTCCTTGAAAATCCATAAGAGTAATTTATATCATATTTTTTAGCATCAGGTTAAATTGAGACTAGTAAAGATGAGGGTTTTTGTTTTGTTTTGTTTTTTTGAAGCAGAGTTTCTCTATATAACCCTGGCTGTCCTGGAACACACTCTCTAGACCAGGCTGGCCTCAAACTTATAGAGATATGCCTGCTTCTGCTCCTGAGTGCTGGGATAAAAGTCATCTGCCTTAAACTGGGTCTTAAGCCACTTTAGCCTCCCAGTTCAGGATATGTTCAATTATGGTGGTATTTAGTTACTTGCAAGTTGAGGTTTCTACAAAAAGATAAAACAGTTCTTGGTAGATAAGGAAGTCAATATTAAAGTTTAATAACATGTTTTAGGGCTTTAAGAATTTATACTGAAACTGGGCAGTGATGGCGCATGCCTTTAATCCCAGCACTTGGGAGGGGGAGGCAGGCAGATTTCTGAGTTCGAGGCCAGCCTAATCTACAGAGTGAGTTCCAGGACAGCCAGGGCTACCCAGAGAAACCCTGTCTCAAAAAAAAAAAAAAAAAAGAAGTAAGACAGTAAAGTGTTATAGATGTCAAACACAAGCAGTTTGTTTTATTTTCTAGTTTGTAATGACCAAGTAAAAATGTTTACAGTGGAGTTAACAGTGTTAGTAGCAGGTACTTAGCACTTACTGTTTATTTTGTTGGAATATACTAGAAGTGTGCCTAAGTTCTTGTGTTATGTATCATGTGCCTCCCTGATTAGGGAGAAGGAGATAAAAACAACTAGTGTGGACTTTTAGTTCCTAAGAAAGAAAAAGAATGGCTCTTTAGAAAGACTTTGTAGAAAAGGATTCATTGATGGAAAAAAAATCCTTTGAGAATAGTGTCTGGTAAGTGACTCAGAATTCATTGATGAGGATGAACTGTGGTAGTGGTTAAAATTTGGGGTCCCATCAAGTGTACTGGTATGTGCCTGTAATCCCAGCCCTTGAAGAGTAGAACAGTAGTCAGCCTCCACATACATAGTTCAAAGTAAGCCTATGTTACATGAGTGCAGGTTTCAAAATCCAAAACCAAGGGGAAAAAAAAGAAGCAGCAGCAGTATTTGGGCTTTGCTTTCTCTTGCTAACTTTTTTCTTTTCTTCCCTTTTTCTTTCATTCTTTCTTAAAGATTTGTTTACTTTTATGTCTGTTTTTCATAAAACAGTGATGGTAAAAAAGTGAGAAAATTAATTAATTAATCAATTTATTTATTTTGAGATTGGTTCTCATGTAGTCCACTGGCCTTGAAACTCACTGTGTGTCTGAAGATGAACTTTGAACTCACCCTCCTGCTTCTACCTCCCAAGTTTTGGAATTAGAGGCAGGCCAGTTAACCCACTGCTGAGGATCAAATCTAGGGTTTCCTGCAAGCACCCTACAAACAGCCACATCCTTAGCCCAGAGTGATGAATTTCTAAATTAGGGAAGCACTTTTTAAAAATTGGGGTTTAAAATATGTTAAATAAGTGAAAATGAGCTTTAAGCTTAGCGGTTAAGACTTGCCTGAATGATGAGGGAAAGGACATCAGGCCAAGCGTGATGGCACACATAATTTAGTCCCAGCACTCCGGAGGCAGAAGCAGCCAGACCTCTAAGTTTGAAGCCAGCCTGGTCTAAAAAGTAAGTCCAGGACAGCGAGTACTTTGGCAAACAGAAACCCTGTCTTAAAAAACAAACAAACAAACAAACAAACAAAAAACATTGGGAAATAGAGGAATAGTAGCTGGTCATGTACTATGTCAATCACATTTATTTCTCCTACTCCACTGTCTTCTAACTGGAGTAAATCAGTAGATTGTGCCCAAATGCACATATGAGTTAGAAGTTGATAATCTTGTATTAAAAGTTTGGGGTAGAATTTCAGAGAGGCTGAAGAGATGGCTCAGGGGGTAAGAGCACTGACTGCTCTTCTGAAGGTCCTGAGTTCGGATCCTAGCAACCACATGGTGGCTCATAACCACCGGTAATGAGATCTGACGCCCTCTTCTGGTGTGTCTGAAGACAGCTACAGTGAATTACACCGGAGTGAGCAGGGCAGTCCTGAGTTCAATTCCCAGCAGCCACATGATGGCTCACAGTCATCTGTACAGATACAGTGTACTTGAGCAGGGCCGTCCTGAGTTCAATTCCCAGCAGCCACATGATGGCTCATGGTCATCTGTACAGCTATAGTGTACTCATACAAATAAAATAAATAAATCTTTAAAAAAAAAAGAATTTCAGAGAAAATTAGGCTTAGAGGGACCTAAAAAAAGAAAAAAAATTTGTCTATACTTTTTTGAGAGCTTTCCAACAGGTAAGTGAAGATACCCTTTTCCCACCTTTAAAAACTATAGCTCAACACACCTTAGAAGCAGCCTTTAAGACAGTTATGATGTAACAATGGTTCTAAAGTCAACAAAGGATGTACTTTTTCACTGACTTAGTTTCAAAATCTAGTAGCAATAAATAAAAGCAAGATACAAGGTGATGGACTTGCAGGCTCTTCTACAATTCCTCATTCTCTCGCAAGCACATCCCTATTTTGTGAGGGGTAGAAAGTCTTGCACTATATTTTACATATTTTCAGTAAGTGGTCTTTAAATGAGTCTTTTTTTACATATATGATTTGCTTTCTTGAGTTTTAATTTCATATGTTGAAACTTTTTAAAGCACACTTATGTTTTCTTTAGCTGAGTTGATGACTGCTGGAGGAACCACTGGTAGAGCTCAAGAATATGAATAGTTTCTCAAGAAAAGTACATTGCTTTTGGCACAAGAAGCAGAATAACTGAATTATTATCACATGGAATTTTTCAGTAAAAATCACTGAAAAGTAAGTTGCTTTTGTTTTGGTTCTGCATTTCCAGTATATGCAAATAGGCAAGAATTGGCAGTTTTTTATATTCACTGTGTAATTACACTTTTATGTTTCAGTGTGTTTTCTTTACTACAGAATGCCTCCAATATGTGTGCATTTAAGTAACTAAACACAATATATATTTAGTTTGCAGTTGAGTTTGCATGGAACACTCAAATTTGGATGGTAATCAATTGTGAAATCATTTAGAAAAAAGAATCTTTTTAACATACTTAGAATTCATTTTAATTTTCTTTTGTTCTAGATTACTTTGATAAGACAATTAGTGTTAGAGTTCAAAGAATCTTTGATTCTTGTTGACAAAAAGTTTAACTATTGACAGGCACAATGGTCCACTTTTGCAGTCCCAGTAGGTGGGGGCCTAAGACAGGAGAATTGCTGAGTTTGAAACCAGCTTGTACTTTGGTTCTAGACCAAAGTGCTACAATGTTATAAGGCTGTGTCTCCAAAAATTTTTTTTTTCTTTTAAAATTGTTTTTATACGTACTTCAGACTGAAAAACTTTCTCTTAGGCAAGTAGGGCAAGCTCTGATAACTTGATGAGTGTTAGAAGTGGTTATTGTTCATCCATTTGGTGCAGAAGAAGGTACTGAGCATATTAAAGTTGTATTTATTCTCTAATTTTATGTTCTCTATCTTTCAGTTTTTTCATTAGAAGAAAACAAAGTTGTTAGTCAAAGTGATTAAGAAAATGTTCAACACATAAACTTATGAAGTAAAAATTTTATACTCTTAACCAAAATTTGCATTTAGAATTAGACAAAAATAGGATTTTTAAAATTTCTTGTATATTTTTGTGAACATGAAATTTTATCTCTAAGTTTTATTTAACAATGATTTTTTTTAATAAAGTAAATACCAAGATAATTGTGCTTTATATTCCGTTTTGGTACCCTAACCAATAATGAGATATAAAGAAAGATGATGAAAGAATTTGATAAGACAAAACTTTTTAAAGAGAGAAGTATAAGGAAAGATGAAGAAACTATAGGATATAAAACTTTTTTTAAAATTGACTTATGTTCCTTTTGATCTGATACTTGTATAAATTAGACTAGCCTTAAGTCCATAATAATCTTCCAAGTGCTGGCACTACAGGTATGTGTCACCATACCCAGCTTGTTCATCTTTTTATTTATTTATTATTTATTTATTTATTTTTGGTTTTTCGAGACAGGGTTTCTCTGTATAGCCCTGGCTGTCCTGGAACTCACTCTGTAGACCAGGCTGGCCTTGAACTCAGAAATCCACCTGCCTCTGTCTCCCTAGTGCTGGGATTAAAGGCATGTGCCACCACTACCCGGCTTTTGTTCATCATTTTTTAGCATCACTACTTAGTGAGATTAAAGAACATATTCCTGTCTTCAAATGGTATAGATAGAAACAAAGGTATAAACAGCATTCATAATACAGTGTCAAAAGTGCCTCCGTAAGTACAAAGTACAACAGGAATATGGAGAAGGATTAAATAGCCTCAGAATGGTTATGAGGAAGAGAACCAGTGAAAAGTAGTCAGCAAGCTTACAGAGGGTAATAGCTAAGTTGAGCCTTGATTTTAGAACCAAGAGAAGAAATTAAGGCAGGTTGGGGAAGGAAGATTACATGAAAACTTATAGACATGACCACAGTATGTAAAAATTCAGTGTCATGAGAATACATGGCTTTGGGGAAATTTTTTAGTTGAGAAGGCTGGTTTGAGGGGACACTTACTGGGAATGGATAATTGGGTCCTGGTTCATGAGGCTTTAATGTCATATTAATGAACTTGTATTTTATTTTGAGGAGAGTGAAAGGTCATTCAATAATACTAAAATGGAGAGTGACTCCATTTAATATATAGTTTACTTAGAAAGTTGCCTGAGGGCTGGAGAGATGGCTCAGCGGTTAAGAGCGCTGACTGTTTTCCAGAGATTCTGAGTTCAATTCTCAGCAACCGCATGGTGGCTTACAACCATCTGTAATGGGATCTGACTTCATCTTCTGGTGTATCTGAGGAGATTGATAGTGTACTCGCATTCATAAAGTAAATAAAATGTTTTTGTTTTTTTTTTTTTAAAGTTGCCTGAAAAGGCAAGTGTAGTTAGAATTCTGACCTTCTACCAGGCGGTGGTGGCACACGCCTTTAATCCCAGCACTGGGGAGGCAGAGGCAGGTGGATTTCTGAGTTTGAGGCCAGCCTGGTCTACAAAGTGAGTTCCAGGACAACCAGAACTACACAGAGAAACCCTGTCTCGAAAAAAAACCAAAAAAAAAAAAAAAAGAATTCTGACCTCCCATTTCTAGTCCAATACCAAAATATCATACAAGGTCAGAGCTACTGATTCTGGCTTGGGAAGCTGGTGTAGGAGAGGAAAATGTATCCTTTCTAATCCTGATAGACAAAATGGAAAAAAACTCAAGGACTTGGACAAACAATAGAGCCACAAATAATTGCTAAAATGTATTACAAGTGTAGGTTGCTTATTTAGCTTTCTGCAAGGTTATTAGTTTGAGCAAAATGACACATGAATAGGTGGGTCTATAATAATAATAAATGTTATTACTTTGAATTTAAATATTTAGTTAATTGCTAATATTTAAATGTGGCCACAGTTGGCACTCAGAAGTTTTTGAGAATGTGAATAAAGAGTATTGACCTTGCAAAATGTTTGTAAATGTCTTTTTTAATTCCTAGTTACTTTCTGTGCAGTAACTAGTAATAGGCTTTGAATTAGAGGACCCCAGACTAGTCGTCTCCTGTCTGCAGCTGAGTTTGTTTGATTTGTAGAAAGTAAATTACAACTTATTGCTTACAATATAAAATCATGAAGAAAAAAATGAGATGATCTGGCAAATTTGGTTCATGGCTAGTAGATTTGATAGCACTTATCTACCAGGTTTTATCTACCAGAGTCATTTCTTTTACCTAGCTAGCCACTACAGATAATTGATTTGCAACTTGTGTCAACACGTGATTTATTGAGGTCTTTGGAAACAGAGATACTATAGAGAATGTTTGGATGCTAACTCCATACATATTAATAGTACTATCAGCTGAGTATATATGTTATTTCATCCCCCAGCATTATATTTGTTTGCTGTTGCACTTTATGGTTGACAGCACTAAGATCAGAGAAGGAAATTACAACTAGGGACAGAATTGGCTCCCAATTTCTAGACCTAATGTATTTTTTATACTATCTTTCCTACATTTTCTAGTTGAGCTATCTAGACAGTAGTATTGTTCAAGTGATGTTTAATTTATAAACTTATGAGCAAAAATCCATTTTAGAGATGCTGTTTTAGAATTTGAAAATACATAAAAAATTTGATTTAGGAATGTTAGATTTTTTCACATTTATATGTGCAGAACTATATGGTAATGTCTCCTATTACAATGATTTTACTTGTTGACTTTTGCAAAGCTAGTTGAGGAGTGTTAGATATCCTACTAATGATTGCTAAAGTCACTTACAAATATTAGAAGTTCATACAAGGGGTTGGGAAGATGACTCAGTGGGTAAAGTGCTCAATGACCAAGCCTGATGACCTGAGTTTGAATTCCCAGAACCCACTCAAAAACTAGAAAGGGTGTGTACATGTCTGTAATCCCAGCATACTCCTGTCTAGGAGGCAGACATGATCATAGGAAGTTTATGGGTTCCCTAGCCTGTGGGATGCAGCAGTGAGCAAAAAGGACTTTGTCTCAGACAACTGCGGTCAGATGTGCCTCCATTCAAGCACACACATCATACACACATGAAAGAGAAGGAAATAATTCATCCTGAAAACTTGACTATTTGTTTAAAGTTAAATTGCTTGATAGGCATGGTAATGCTGAATATTGGGTTAGGGAAGAAGTAAGTTTTTTTGTTGTTAGAAACTAAATGATTTTTTTTTAATATAATTCTGGATGTTGAACTACTTTGTTTATCTGTAGTTTTTAAAATTTATTAGATACATGGTATATATGTGAATATATTTACTGCTGACTAAGTTATATTGGTGTGAAACTCTATATTCTAAGAAATGGAGTCACTGGAATTGATTTTTAACTTAAAATTAAAATTCAAGAGCCAGGCAGTGGTGGCGCACTTGGCAGGCAGAGGAAGGTGGATTTCTGAGTTTGAGGCCAGCCTGATCTACAGAGTGAGTTCCAGGACAGCCAGGGCTATACAGAGAAACCCTGTCTCGAAAAACAAAAAACAACAATAACAAAAAAATTGAAATTCAAACTCTATTATGTAAAAAGAAAAGAATCAGTACTTTAATGGTAAAGTCACCTAAATTATTGAGAATGGAATCTTTATTTCTTATTGCCATATTAGCTCATTTATGAATGGTACAGGATATAAAATTCAGTCGCTAATAGATACAAAGAAGCATGTACAGAAGAAATGAAAGATTAGATTCCACTTGCCTTAGCTGTCTGTATTATCTGTGTTCTTCAACTGATCAGGGCCTTTGAGTATGAGGATGTAGAGATAAAAGAGATTTATTGAAATGGAAAATTCTATAAAATGATTCATTAAATATTAATCACTTGTAATTTTTTGTTTTTCTTCTTTAGAATTCATCAGGTGAACATATATTTTTGCTTTTTAATTTGGTTAAAAGCAATTTATTTTTAAAGAAAATATGTCTCCTCTGAAGATATATGGTCCTATCAGAATTCGAAGTATGCAGACTGGGATTACAAAGTGGAAAGAAGGATCCTTTGAAATTGTGGAAAAAGACAATAAAGTCAGCCTGGTAGTTCACTATAACACTGGAGGGATTCCACGAATATTTCAGGTATAACATATTTTGACAACTTTATTATAATTTCTTGGATATTTTGAATGAAAAGATAATTTTTCTTTCTTTCATTTTTGTTTTTGTTTTGTTTTTTTCAGCTAAGTCATAACATTAAAAATGTGGTACTACGACCCAGTGGAACAAAACAAAGTCGCCTAATGTTGACTTTACAAGATAACAGCTTCTTGTCTATTGACAAAGTACCAAGTAAGGATGCAGAGGAAATGAGGTTGTTCCTAGATGCAGTCCATCAAAACAGACTTCATGCAGGTAAGCACTGGTCATCTCATGAGTCTGACATTAACAGTTCTAAAGGAATATGATGATGAAGGGCTAGGTATGGGACTCAGTTGGTAGAGTGTTTGCCTAGCATGTGTAAGGCTCTGGAGTCGATCCCTAACAGCTCAGTACATAGAAACCAAGCATGGTGGGCATGCATGTAATCCCAGTACTTGAGTAGAGGCAAGAGGATCAAAGTTTAAGATCATCCTTAGCAATGTGAGCTGTATGAGATTATGTGAGTTCAGGCCAGTCTAAGCTATATGAGTCAAAGAATATGACGACTGCACACTAGTATTCCTGATGGAAAAATCCTCAACCTAGTACTGTTGGACTAAGTTAAGTGGCACAGTACAAGAATTATGTTAAATTTATTCCTGAAATAATAGAATAGAGCAGCATAAAAATCAGTCTATATAATGTACCACATTAACAGAAGGAAGGACAAAACACATAACCATCTCAATTGATGTTAAAAAAAATGACAAAACTTAATATTCTTTGACAATAAATACTCTAAAATAGAAAAATACTGTTTTATCATGATAAAGGATTTGCATGTTAAGCTCACAGCTAACACACTTAAGAGAAAATCTAAAAGCCTTTTCTCTAAAATCAATAACAATATAAGGATGTTGTTCTTGCCACTTCTGTTCAGTATGAACCCTTGAAATCTTGCCAGAGGAACTGGGCAGTGAAGAAATAAAGGGGTGTTCAAATTGAAAAGGAGGAAGTAAATATCACTGATTAACTTTATCTCAGTTTTCTTTTTAAGTTAAGTGTAACACATGAACAGAATGGAGGTGTAGAACAGGCACTTAGCATGCACAAGGCCCTGCACTCCTCCGCCCCCTCCACAGAGAATGAAGATGTAGCAGTATGAGTTTTCTTATCTTTAGTTGGTATATTAGTACACTGCTCTTGTAAGGTAAGGTTTTTGTAGGTAGTCTGTTGTTCATACCGCCCATCTTGAACTATGATAACGTAAGTATTAACAGTACAGAGTTCAAGTAGGATGAGATGGTAAATGCCTGCTGTCCTGACACCCAGGAAGCTAAGGCTAGGAGACCTTGTTTAAAAATAGTCTGTTAGCCAGGCGGTGATGGTGCATGCCTTTAATCCCAGCACATGGGAGGCAGAGAGGCAGGCGGATTTCTGAGTTCGAGGCCAGCCTGGTCTACAGAGTGATTTCCAGGACAGTCAGGGCTATACAGAGAAACCCTGTCTTGAAAAAACAAAAAAAACCAAAACAAAACAACAACAACAAAAAACAGTCTACTAACTAACTATTGAGGAAAGAACAGGAGGGAGGTGTACAATATACTTGTAACTATTACTTAAGAGGCAGTAGGATTGTGAGTTCGAAGCCAGCCTGGGCTACATAACAAAATCCTGTCTCAGAAAAGCACTTGAATATAGCACTGTTTAAGATCTTACACACTGGGAGTTCAATCTATATTTCTGTTTTGTGTTTGTCTACCATACCCATCTTATTAATTGAATCAGGGTCCTAAGGATTAATGAGTGAGCTGTGTTGGAAGTGGGTGAAGTTGGAGGCCAGGACAGCTATGGCTACACAGAGAGACCCTGTCTTTAATAATAATAATAATAATAATAATAACAACAACAACGTGTTTTTTTAAATGTGTGTAACAAACTGTCTTTAAATGCATTGAGGGGCAAGCATTTTATACTCACTGGAGACCCAAGAGTCTTTCTCATGTTAGGTAAATACTCTTATCACTCAGCTACATTTCTTGCTCAATTTATTTATATTTTGAAATAGGGTCAGCCTAAGGTGCCTCTGCTGGCTTTGAACTTTCTTACCTGAGCCTTCCACATAGCTTGGATTACAGGCACATACCACCACACCCAGGTTTTCTAAAGAACAAGTCCCAATGAATGCATGTTAGAGACTTAATAAATGAGTGCTGTTATTAGTTTGCTGTGAGCTTAATTCTTAACATACTCTTTGATTTAGGCTAAATCATTTTAAGTTTTTTTAAGTTCAGTGGCCTTAATGCACAACAACATGCGTTACAAGGACTAACTAGTATTTGATAGTATTAGTATTTTTACAAATACCTTGAAAAATCCATTTAGACATGGCGACACATATTTGTCATCTCCTCACTGAGGAAGTGGAGACAGGAGCATTGCAAGTTAAGGGCCAGGCTAAGCTACAGATGAGATAGTAAGTGCTGACCACCCCAGATTGTTGAGCAATCCTCCCTTTCCACCCTTTCCACAATAATAGTACAGGAGATAAAAATAGAAGAAAGAAGTTATAAAGTATGTACTGGAACAGAAGAGAATTAACTCTGGCAGCATTATCTGTGTGCAAGATAGAAAGGTTACATGTTAATCCTTAGGACTCTGATTCAATTGCTGAGTACTTACAAAGCAACACTAGGTACTTTGTTTCATCTAAGTAAAGTTTGAATCATAGTTTTGAGTTTTAAAAAAATAAAATGATAGAGTTGTAATTTAAAGAGAAGAGTGAATTCTAAGTCTCTGGGTAGAAAAGATAATTGACTGCTTGGGCTCTATATAACATTTAGGTGATCTCCATGGCAAAGGAAAAGTATTAGCTAGCGTTGTGTCACAGAGTAATTTCCTTTTGAGGTTCTAGGATTTGAACCCAGAGCCTCACAGATTCTAGGCAAGCACTCAATTGCTGAGCCACATAATAATATCTTAATACCATTCACATTTTGAAATAGGGTCTTGGTAATCTGTGCAGGTTCTCCTCACACTTGTTCTCCTACATGACATAATGTTAATATCATTATGAAACAAAACCCAGTATATAAACTAATAAGAGAGAGAGAATTCAGGAGTCAATTGGAAAAAACTGCAAAAAAAGAATTCAGGATGTAGATGAGCCTTAAGCATGAAAAAAAGTGCTCAAATTCATAATTAAACTTGATTTCATTTTTAGATTTATTCATTTTATGTGTGTTTTGCCCTCATGTATATGTACAACATGTGTGCTTGGTGCCTATGGAGGTCACAAGAAAGCATTGGATCTCTTGGAACAGGAGTTACTTCTGGTTGTGAACCACAATGTTTGTGCTGGGAGTCAAACTCAGGCCCTTTGCAAGAGCAGCAAACTCTCTTACACGCACTGAGCTACTTGGTTCTGAACACTTGTGATTTTTGTAGCTGTGTGAGGAAGGATAAAAAGTCTCTATTTGTAGAGTACCTTGAGGTTTTGTAAACAAGTATGTATTTTGGGGGCGGGGTAGGAGTAGAAATTATTCTTTCTGCTTGGTAATTTTTTTTTTAACTAAAATCTTTTTATAGTTACATTTATTTATTTTGTGGATATGTGTATGAACCCATTCACCATGACACAGTATGCACACATGTGAAGAGTCAGTTTTCTCCTTCCATCATATGGGTTCCAGAGGTAGTTTAAGCTTGGTTACATGTACTCACACAAACACAAAAATAATACAAAATAAACAAAAGGTAATATTTTTAAATAAAAACTATAATTGTTATTGTTTCTGATATTGACATAGGTCTAAGTATTCATGCCTAAGTTACAGTGATATATTTTTCCATAGTATTAATTGTAAAATATTATGTTTGAGAATTTCTAATATTTTCTTTTTGTCTTATAAATTTTTATACTGTTAAATGGTCTCACCTTTTTGTGTTATTTATTCTTTACTGGAGCTTTTATCCCTAAAAGTTGCTATGTATCTTGTTTGTACATTCTATCAGAGAAAATTGGATGTTTTGTCTTTTTTCCTTATTACTTCCATTTCTATATTATTATATAGCAATAATAATGATGAATATTTTTCCTAAGTTACATGGTTTATTCATTTTTGTCCACCAGCTATGAAACCTTCTCAAGGTTCTGGTAGTTTTGGAACTATTCTGGGCAGCAGGACCTCTCAGAAGGAAACTAACAGACAGCTTTCTTACTCAGACAATCAGGTATGTTCATTTAAATTGTCCTAGTTTTTAAAAGAATTGATTATTAGCACGTATATACTAGATAGCTACATAGTATGGGCTTTAGAAGATCTCTAGTGTAGCAGTGTCACAGTGGTACTTCGACATACCTGACCTCTTATCATTTTGTTTTTATAAACAGTTTCTTACATTTTATCCCAATTGTACCTTTCTGTTGTTTTGGTTAGTTGGTTGTTTTGAAACAAGGTTTCTCTATGGAGCCCTAACTATCCTGGAACTAGTTCTGTAGACCAAACTGGCTTCAAACTCACGAGATCCTCTTGCCTCTGCCTTCTGAGTGCTTGGATTAAAGGCCTGCAAGAGCAGCCAGTGCTCTAACTTTTGTGTCATCCCTCTAACTCATTAATCTATGTCTTTTAATGTTACTTTGATTTATTAACCTGAGAATTTTATATTTTGTGGTGCTTGACCTTGAAGTTAGAGCCTTGTGCAAACTTGTGCTCTGCTGCTGAGCCACAGCCATAAACCTTGAAAATATACCACCCATTTGAATTTAGCTTTGCAAACATTCATCCTGAGATTTACTTCCTCTCCTGAGGTAATAATTCTATAAAAGGAATGTAATTTGGATGTATGTTCCATAGAGGAATATAGTTTTTCCTCAGCTTTTTTTTTTTTCTTTTTTCTTTTTTTTTTTT
>NW_022196896.1:100415692-100445778 GCF_008632895.1 Mastomys coucha | reverse complement strand
TTTTTTTTTTTTTTTTAATGTCTGTTGGTGTTTTGCCTACATGCATATCTGTGTAAGAGTCTTGAATCTTGGAGTTAAAGTTTTGAGCTGCCATGTGGGTACTGGAAATTGAACCAGGATCCTCTGAAAGAGCAGTCAGCACTCTTAACCACTAAGCCATCTCTCCAGCCCCGTCACTTTTTTTTTCAATGTATTCATTTTTTTAAATGTGAGTATTTTGTCTATTCTCCACATACATGCTTGGTGCCCTTGGAGATGAAAAGAGGGCATCAGATTACATGAACTGGAGTTATGGATGAGCCACCAATTAGGTGCTGGGAATTAAATCCTGGGTCCTCTGCAAGAGCAGTAAGTGCTCTTAGCCATGGAGCCATCTCTTTGGTCTCAGAATTATATAATTCTTAATATCAACATATAAAACACCATTGGCTGAACACTCATCTCAAATGCTATTTCTCAAATATATTCACATTACTGCACAGATCATCCTTGAATATACCCTTAATTCATTTGACAGTAGACTTTAGGTTATATTCTTTCTCCCCATTGTTATATGTTTGCTTTATTTCTCAAATAAAGAGAAATAAAGAAGAATCATTTGGCTTTTATTAAGTATACCTCATTTGATACTTAGTTGTATCAATCAGATATTAATGTGACATCACCTCCATCCTTTATTTCTTGTCTTTTTTATTTTTATTTGGGCATGTTAAACATGTAACGCTGAGCTACATCCCCAAACTTTGTCTTCATTTCATATCATAAGCAGGATTTATTTTTTCCACAAAGATCATTTTACATACTGATTGCTAGAACACATCTTTCTTTAGTGTTATTTATTATGCAGGGACCTTTTGAGACCTAGACTCACTTTGTACTCTAGATTGGTCTGAAATCAGTATGTAGTCCAAGGTGCTTTTGAGCTTACAAGGATCCTCAAGGCCTCCCAGGTGCTGAAACTGAAACTGCATGCATCAGCTATCATTCTTGACTTTTGTCATTGTTAGTAATTAAAAATGGGTTCTGCCGGGCTGGTGAGATGGCTCAGCTGGGAAGAGCACCGACTGCTCTTCAGAAGGTCATGAGTTCAAATCCCAGCAACCACATGGTGGTTCACAACCACCTGTAATGAGATTTGATGCCCTCTTCTGGTGCGTCTGAAGACAGCAAAAGTGTACCTACATATAATAAATAAATAAATCTTAAAAAATAAAAAAAATTAAAAAAAAATGGGTTCTGCCGGCCAGGCAATGGTGGCGCACGCCTTTAATCCCAGCACTTGGGAGGCAGAAGCAGGCGAATTTCTGAGTTTGAGGCCAGCCTGGTCTACAGAGTTTTAGCTCTAGGACAGCCAGGGCTAAACAGAGAAACCCTGTCTCAAAAAAAAAAAAAGGTTCTGTCTTGGGTTTTAGTGTATGTGTGTACATGTGTGTGTGTATATGCAGCTGCATGCATGCCACAGAGCATGTATAGAAGTCAGGACAGTTTTGTGGAATTGGTTCTCTCCTTACAATTTACATGCTTCTGGTGATCAAATTCAGATCATCAGTTTCTTGTTTAGCATGTATGAAACCCTGGATTTGCCCCTTGGAATCACATGAACTAGATACAGTGCTGCATGCCTATAATCTTAGTACTTAGGAAGTAGTAGCTGGAGGACCAGTTCTAGATAGGCCCTCCTCTGCTAAACTTGGCAAGTTTGAGGTTGTCCTGGAGCTTAGATGCAATCCTGTCTTAAATATGCTTTCATTTAAGTCAAAGATTTAACTGTCTCACATTTTCTCTTTACAGGCCTCTTCAAAAAGAGGAGGTTTAGAAACTAAAGATGAAATTCCATTTCGAAAAGTTCTTGGCAGTCCTGGTAGAGGACCGATTAAGACTGTAGCCGGAAGTGGAGTGGCTGTTACCCGGACTATTCCTTCTTTGACGCTGACATCAACACCTCTTAGGTCGGGATTATCAGAAAACCGGTAGGAAAGATTTATTCGTCCTTTAGGACCTGTTTGTAATGTCTTTGGGGATTTTAAGAAATTCAAGGAGAAGAAAGCAGCAAGGATAGAAGCCATTTTTCATGTGTAATTACAAGTGTTTGTCACCAGTTTATGTCAGTGACAGCACTGAGCATGCAAACAAACAGCATATTAAGTAGAGTGTAAAGAATCAGGCTATTGTTTTTCTATCTTTGAGCATGTTTTTAGTTTTTGTGTCTGGATGTGGGTGGGTGTGCATGTATAGATATGTGTGCACATTTGCCCATGTGTGAAAGCCATGAGACAACTTTGGGGGTCATTCCTCAGATGCTATCTATCCCTTGTATTGAGATGGGGCTTCACACTGACTTGGAGCTTAGCAAGCCCCAGTAACCGTCCCAGCAATTGGGTCATAATCACACACCCTCAAATCCAGCTTTCATGTGGGCCCGTGCTTGCCTGTTAAGTGTTTTACTAAGTCACATTTTCTTCCCAGCCCTGGCTTATTGTTTTTGATGGTATGAATTATGACTTTGTAAAAGAGGTCTTTTTTAAAACCTGTTCTCTATAGCACTGAAAAGAGAAAAAGAATGTTATCTGGTTCAGAGCTGACTGAAGATTATCCTAAGGAAAATGATTCATCATCGTAAGTTGCTTTAAGAGCCTTTGCGGCACTTGACTAGTGCTTCTTACATCAATTGTTAAAACTAGGAAGAATTTGCAGTAGCAGTGCTCAATTTGTGATCATTCCTATTATAAAGTGTCTTGGTGATACTAGAACAGAGACTTCATGGGGGCTCTAGCTCTTGTCATTCTGTTGCACAACTCCGATCCTTTGTTGCAATGAGAGAACAGAGCTGAAGAACTTGAAATAAAAATAGTTTTTTTGTTCTTTAGATTTCTTGTTTATTTTTGTTTTTGAGACAAGGTCTTGATAAGTATGTACTGGCCTTGAGTTCATCAGCCTCCTGTGTGCTGAGATTACAAATGTACGTCACTAGCCCCAGCCTTTGTTGGGCTACTGTTTTAGTTCAGCCTTTCTCCTTGTAAAATGAATATATAGTTCTAGGAAGCCCATATAAGAGACACAAATTCAGGTATTTTGTTTATAAGCTGTTAGCCTAGACTGCAGGTTTGGGGCTATTTAAACTTATTCCCCAGCCATAATGTCCCTTGTTACTTGCTGTTTCTCCTGGCCATATGTTCACAGTACATCTCCTCTCATGACAGCCTCCTCTTCCTTTGTGTCCCCTCTTTTCCCTCTACCTGCTATCCCCTCATTCAATCCTCAAGTCCCACCTCTTTCCCTCCATTGCCCAATCACAGGCTCTAGTCTTTTATTGACCAGTTACATTGGGGAATAAGATTTATATAGCATCACTTGGTATATGTGAGGATTTACTTGATGTCAGAAGCAACCACATCTTGAGAACCAGTATTTAGCATAAGAATACAAGCAGCATCAAACCAACCCATTACATTTTCCCCCTTTTTGCCTAAATAAATAGGCTCTTTCATATAATAATAAACAACATAAGTAGGAACAATTATGAAACAATTATAAAAACTATTAGGTACTAGTTACTTTCATAATGTCTAATGCATTTATATTTGGCAACTTAAAGTATTCTATCATTTATCCTATCTTTGTGAGTTCAGCGTTCTGCATCTAAACCATATTCTATCCTAACCTGTATTACCATCCTAAAAACATCTTCTTAGACCTAGGACATCTTCTTAAATCCTAAACAACTTAAATTTATAGTAAGACTATAACTGTCTAGTCGTCAACCCCATCAGAGACCTGAGAAGTGTGCAGGAGGAAGCACAGGGATACAGCTTCCATAAATTATAGAAATGACAGAGTCAACTAACTCACCAATATTCTCTAAAATATTGGAGCATCATCTTCAACCTTCTGGCCCAGAATATCTGACAGACCTTTTGTAAAGCAGAAATTATGAAGGACTTGCTTACCCTGACTTAGCAACTGACTTCCCTGCATCTGTTTGTCCCTGTTGATCCATTCTGGACAGCATTGTGTCTGCAGATGGAGTTAGGTCATTTTCTTTGCCCAGTGGCTAGTGTGCCACAAATGAAGTCCTCTGCAAATGGAGTTCCTTCAGTGTTCATCATCATCTTTCAAATCAAATGGGTTGCTGCCAGGAGCTGACATAAAAACACCTTTAAATACCATAATTTTGCAAGTCTCTGTGGTTTTTGAAGACCATATATCTTTGCTTAGTGTATCTGAACAAGCAAATGTTGCATTTCTTCAGCTACCTATTATCTGTTCAACCCAGGATGTAGTAGCATTTGTTGTCCAGTTCCTCTATGCTGAGAAAGTTGAGGCTTAAGTCCTGATTTGATCAGTCTGTGAGGCTGGACCTAAAGAGCTAGCTGTTTTGAAATTGTCCTGGAGTAAAGTCTTTAGAAGAAATAGTATTGATGCAGTCTGAGGTAGAATCACGCAGGAAGCTGGAATAGTAAGTTTCAGCATCTCCGCATCCCTGAGGGTGATCTTGTCAGGGCTGCATTTTTGGTTTTCTGTGACATAAAGCTTTCAGAGGTGTCACACCACCTCCCTTTCTTTCTGGTGAGTGAGTGAGTGAAAGATATCAAAAAGCTATTCCCTGTCTCCAGATCATTGGTTGAAGCACTCATCACAAAGTTGGTTTTGGAGCTAGGACTTTTATGGAGTTAGATGAGATTAAATGAGGTCTTAAAGGTGTAGCTCTGATCCAAAAGGACTGAGACAAGGAATAGATGTCCAGATCTCTTTCTATGCCCAATGGCCATATGATGGTATAGTGAAAAGGCAACCATCCACAAGCCATGGAGAGGGGTCACCAGAAACTGAGTCTCCATGACCCTATACCTAGTAGCATACACACTGAGAAAATCAATTGATGTTGTAGCCAGGCTGTGGTGTTTTGTTATGACAATCCAAGTAGGCTAGTATAGACTTTTAGGTTTTCTTTTGATATATTTTTCAGAGACAATGTTAGATCCCTGGGACTGCCCTAAAAAATCACTGTAAACTTAGCCTAAAAGCAATCAACATTTATTCCTTCTGAGTTGAGGTCATCAGGCTTGGTGTTACGTGTCTTTACCCACTGAGACATCTCTGGCTCATTTATAGTCTTTCCTAGGGTGGAAGGATTTTGGTAAAATCATTTGCAACCAAGTGACAAATTGTTTTTCATAAGAATGGGCTCAATCAAATTCAGAACTAGTCTCTACTGTTGTCCAGTTAAGATACAACAGCAGTAGGAGTGGCTGAATTTGATGGGGGAAATCCATACAATCGATTTTATCTCTGCCACTATAGCTGTTTTATAAATATTCTTTTTGTTTTGTTTGAGACAGGGCTCTGTGTAGCCCTGGCTGTCCTGGAACTCACTCTGTAGACCAGGCTGGCCTCGAACTCAGAAATCCGCCTGCCTCTGCCTCCCAAGTGCTGGGATTAAAGGCGTGCGCCACCACTGCCCAGCTCACTATATCTGTTTTAATTAGATCTTTGGCAGAAAAATGAGAATAGCTAAGGACAGAGATTGGCTGAGTTGCCAGACAAGTTACCCCGCTGTTTGTAAGGTCTTTTCAGGCATTTCCCTGGTAAAAATTAGCATATGAAACAGTATTTTTTATACATACTTCTCCATATATTTCCTCTGTATATCATTTCTTCCTAATCTTTTAGCACCTAGCCATCCATCTAAATCCTTTGCTGCCAACTAGTAAGTAGTCCATGTCTCTTTCTGTCCACACAGCCAGTGGTGAGATATGTTCCATAGAACTCATCTCCTCTTATCTTTCAACACAATCCTTTCCTCCTGTTGTAGTTGATTTTCATTTTGTACTAGTGTCCAAATCAGGTCTATGTTACTATCACTCTTTCCGTTGGTCATAGGAAGTCACCCAGCCTCAATATATTCAATCCCGGGTATGGTAGGTGGCTGCTGTGCCCCTTTGACTGTAGAACTTTATAGTGTGACAGCATCAGTTCTTGATGCCTCTGGTGACATAGTCCCTTAGTGACTAGTCATCACGTGCTCACTTTCTTGGAGGGCCTCAAGAAAATAGTAGCATATCTTACCTCACAGATAACTTAGAATTTTTTGTTGCAGACAGGATAGTGTTACTCTTAAATCCTAAGGTACCTGCTTCATTCCTCTGGGCCAATGACTCCACACAATGGTCTTAGCTGAGCCTGCCATCTTCTCTTGAACAGATCAATATTCATAGTAGCAGCAAGTCAGTGTTGTAGTCTACATGGCTACATTTTACCTCATATTGCTTGTAGCAGTTACCTATTACTGTATAACATGTTGTTCAATATAGTGTCTTTAAATTATAGCCCAAAAAGTATTGTTGCCCAGGCATGGTAGTGCACACTGTTAATCCATCCATCCAAGAGGCAGAGCCAGGTGGATCTCTCTGTTCAAGGCTAGCCTAGTCTACGT
The DNA here is from genome assembly GCF_008632895.1 of Mastomys coucha. NCBI lineage: Eukaryota > Metazoa > Chordata > Mammalia > Rodentia > Muridae > Mastomys > Mastomys coucha. Next base: position 100,439,345 of record NW_022196896.1, on the reverse strand, counting down.
AGTGAGTTGTAGGACAGTGGGGCTATGTAGAAAGAGCTTGTTTCAAAAAACAAACAAACCAACAACAAAATCATTGCTTATAAATTATAGTCACTTCAGCTTATTTGAACTTGGCTTAACCAGTTTCATATAGACCCTTTGATATTTCCCGTGAATCTGGTCAGTAAGTGGCCTAGGAAGCTTTGAATAGCCTTACTCATGGCTGACCCTGGAGTTGCTATCAGTTGAAGTAATTAAGCCATGTGTCTTCCACCATATAGAAAGAAAGCCTATAATTATTCATATAGCAGTGGCAGGATTCAAAGGAGTTCGAAATCTGAAAGACATTTTTGCACTTAAGATCAGAACTCATAAACATTTCTGTTTTGTTCTATCAGAAAAAGAAAATTAATTACGGGGCCAAGTTCATTAAAGGATAGAGAGAAGGAGGCACAAGGGTCTTATGTCTGAAACTCACTATCCCAGGCTGTCTTTGAATTCTTGACCTTCTTACCTCCACCTCCTGAGTGCAAGGATTAGCTATATTTCTTAATGACAGGTTGTAGGGTGAAGATGTGAAAGATAGGACACAAAAATGAAGTCAGAGGGAATATGGGCAGAGCAACAGCATTGTCTGCTACAAGCTTAATTTATGATGATTTGCCTAAATTAGAAATTTCAATCAAAACCTGAAGGTTTTATTTATGTAGATATTCTGCTTTCAGGTACTTGGAAATAATAGGGAGGAATTGAGGTTTAAAATTCCTAACTTTGTACCCGGTGTGATGATGCTTGCCTTTATTTGTTTTGTTTTGTTTTTCAAGACAGGGTTTCTGTATGTATAGCTATAACTCTCCTGAAACTTGCTTTGTATACCAAGCTGGCCTCAGACTCACAGAAACCCATTGCCTCTGCCTCCTGAAGGCTGGAATTAAAGACACCCATCATAAGCAGAGTGTGGTGGTTTATGCCTTTAATCTCAGCACTTGGGAGGCAAAGGCAGATGGATCTTTGAGTTTGAGGACAGCCTGGTCTACAGAACTATTTCTGGGACAGCCAGGGCTACATAGAGAGTCCCTATCTCAAAGAAGAAAGTCTTAACTTTGTATTCATGCACTTAAACTTATTAAACACTACAAGTTGAAATGTTTATATTTTCTAAACATTTCAAATTATATGTTGACATAAGAACATTTTAGAGTTTATTTTTTAAAACCACAAAGCATCAATATTGGATAGTTGAAATCTTTAGTTGTTCTTGTTTGAGGTAAATAGTTTTAACTTTTATTAGTTTGTGTGTGCATATGCACATGCAATGTCTTACATGTAGAGATCACAGAACAACTTGCAGGAGTGTTCTGTATTTTCTACCTTCAATGTGGGATCCTGGGATCATACTTAGATTATTAGCCTTTTGTGGCAAGCCTTTTATTTACTGAGCTGTATGGCCAGCCCCCTGATCTTGCTTTTAGCCAAGAAAAATCTCTATCATCTTGCTGTCTTTAATAATTTTAAAATAGTTTATTTTTGCTTAATTTGCTAGAGTCATAGTTTATATTGATTCTTGACATAATGAAAGTTTATCTTTATAGTTCTTAATTCACTGAGCATTAAGAATATCTTTATACAGTCCCTATATTGATTTAAAATTGTTAACTTTAGGAACAACAAAGCTATGACAGACCCTTCAAGAAAATATTTAACCAGCAGTAGAGAAAAGCAGCTGAGTTTGAAACAGGTAGAAGAAAATCGAACATCAGGTAAGTTTTGGTCTTTAATTATGGTCTCATTTTTTTGTTTCTATGGTAGAGTATATTAAACTAGCATATGCCTTTCACATTGTTTAGGAATAGTTTTAGTCATTAGTCACTAACATGTATCAGTAATTGACAAGAGTATTTTAATGAAGGCTGACAAGATGATTCAGTGGGTTAGAGTATTTTCCACCAAGCCTTGAAGACCTGAATTTGATCTCAGTGACCCACATGGTGGAAGGAGAAAACTGACTTTGGAAAATTAGCCTCTGACTTCCCCATGTGCTGTGTTGCATGCTTACAGACAGACATACATACTCTGGACATAAATAAATAAGGACTATTATCCAGTCATAATGTTAGACACCTATAATCTCAGCACTCAGAAGGTAGAAGCGGGGAACCAGGAGTTCACAGGCTACCCTCAGCTACAAAGTGAGTTTGACACTAGGTGGGGCTACACGAAACTGTCTCTCAAAAAACCAGCAGTAAGTAAAGGTATGGTGACTCATACCTTTAATTCCAGCACTTCCTGGACCCACCCACCCACCCCAGAAAAATCCAGATTTTACTTTCTTTTCCTCTATTTCAGTATGTAGAATTTTAGTGTTAAAGTGCCAGGACCATAGACTGGAATCAGAGTCTTGAGTTAAATTAAGGCTCATCAGTGTTGCTCCTTATCAGTGGGATTCCTACAGGAAGAAGTATGACTAATAAAAGCCTTATTTCTGAAATGCTGATACTTAGATCATATTAATAGCACCCGTTTGTTTTAAGCAATTATAACCAACCAACAATTAGCAAACATAAATAGTAAATATATAAGCCATCTCATTAGTATACAAATTGCTATTATCTTTAGTAAATGATAAAATTATATGTATGTTAAAGAATTGTTTTTAAAATAAACTTACTTATAACTTACTACCAGTAATTGAGTTATTTACCTATGGTCCCGAGGAATTGCTGAAGCAAATGAAAAAGTCTTAAGAACTTCTGACTGGCTGGCCAGTGGTGGCACAGTCATTTAATCCCTGCAGTCAAGAGGCAGAGACAGGCAGGCAGATCTCTCTGAGTTCTAGGACAGCCAGGGCTACACAGAGAAAAACCCTGTCTGGAAAAAAAACAAAACAAAACAAAAAAAGAACTTCTGCTATAAAAGTCACAAAAAGCCAAGAAACCAATCAGTGGGCCACACACAGAAGACACAGAGCAGGAGGGCACTTCTTGGGAACGAGGGTGTTGGCAAGAATGGTGAGAGAGTGAGAGCAAGGAAATGGGAGTCAGATGACATCATTGTATGCATGCATGAAACTCTCAGGGAAAAAGGGGGAAGGGATTAGAAGCTAGAAGAGGAGGGCCATGAACAGCTTTCAGGCAGAGGAACACTGCTTTGCTCTTGTAACTTTCTTCACAGTATTGGTCTTTTGGATGGGCATGAATTAAGAGTAGAGTTAAATATAAGTTGTGTAATCTTATTAGATGCCCTTCGGTGGTTAAATTAGGCATTAAGCTTTCTTTCATGTGTTGTGTAGGGCTTTTACCTCTGCACTCATCCTCATTCTATGGGAGCAGAGCTGGATCAAAGGACTACTCTTCTGGTGGCACTAACCTGGACAGGTATGCGTTAGTTACAGTGTTGACTGTAGAAGCTGAAGGGCTTTCCGTCTTCTGAATCTTGAGTGATGGAATGGGCTCTTCTCTATACTCTCAATTAATGCCCTACTTTAAGCACAGCAGAGTCAATTCTGATGATAACATCATGACACTTTAGGTGGAAAATACTCAAGAAATATTTTAGTTTTATCTGTTCTTAAATGTGTCCAACAATGATGAATTGAGATCTGGAAAGATTTGTACTGATGCTACTCATGTTGACTGACATTAGCCTCTTTTAACCACTGCATTTCTCCATCCTCTCAAGCATGGTCATGTTAAAGTCTCTGGGGACATTTTGAACTGCCTTTGTCTCCTATGAAGTAATAGTTTACTTCCAAAAATTAACACATTTTTTTTTCCTTTTAAAAAGTTAAAGCTACATACATTTCTTCCATCGGTAACATTTTTCAACAATTTAGTTTTCAGCCAGCATGACAGTGCATTGCCTGTAACCCCAGGAGGCAGAGAGGAAGTACAAGTACCACAAATTGAAGGCTAATCTGGTCTACAAAGTGGATTACAGGCCAGCTAGAGCTACACAGCAAGGCTCTCAAAAGTGTGGTTATGGGGTCTGCAGACATTCCTCGGTGGTTAAGAGCATGTACTACTCTTGCAGAAGGCCCAAGTTCAATTCCCAGTACCCACATGGTGGCCCATGGCCATCTACAACTTCAGTTTTAGAAAAACTGGCACCCTTTTCCAAAGTTCCAAGCATGTACACAATGTGTCTGTGTGTCTGTGTGTGTGTAGGCATTCCAGAACATGATTTCTAGAAAAGCCAAATTTAAGCCAGGGCAGAACATCCTTGTAAAGTTTCCTGGGGTTGAAATAATGATCTCTTCCTGGTATTCCCTAAGTAGAGAGCAAGGATACAAACCAGGCCTTATAGTGGTATCTGGTTACTTGAGTTGGATGAAGAATTATGAGGGCTAGTGAGATGGCTTTATGGGTAAGGACATTTTTTTCCAAACCTTACAACCTTAGTTTGATCCCCAGGACCTACCTGGTAAAAGAAAAGTGACTCCTGAAGATCTTTTGACACCACACACACACACACACACACACACACACACACACACACAAAGTGCTACACACATGTACATGCACTCATACACACAGAGAGATGTTATTTTTTAAAATGAATTAAGAACTTTAATATGTATGTGTTATTTTTAAAAATTAATTAGAAACTGTAATATAATAAAATCCTCTGTAAAAATAAAGGGCCGGGGGAAGAATAATAACCATTTGACAAGAAGACAGTGTCATAGAGTACAGAACAGTAAATGTAAATGCAACTAAGAGGCTTAGTTTGGGAATTCTCTATGTTACAATAGTACTCTCGGAAAAAAAAAAATAAAGTCAAGGAAATTGTCAAAGAAATAATTTCAGATGAAAATGCTGAAATTCCTCATGTTGAAAAACCTCAATAAATGCCAAACAACAAATATTACTTTAAAGATCCACATGGGAGGCAGGTGGGGACTCTGAGTTCAAAGTCAGCCTGGTCTAACAAGCAAGTTTCAGAACAACTAGGACTACAAGAAAGAAACCCTATCCCGAAAACAACAAAACCAAACAAAAAGTCCCACATGAGTAAAATGGTTTTTTTTTTTTAAAAAGCAGATTGTCATTTATAGCAAGAGAAATAGAGTTAGATATTAGTAATAGAATAAATTATAATCCAGGGATATAAACAAAGAGCATTATATTTGTCCAGCATGATGGTGCACATCTGCAATGTGAGTGCCCTGTATACAGAGGCAGACCGATTTCAGTGAGTTCAAGGCCAGCCTGATCTCCATAAAAAGGCCAGGCAGGGATGCATAGTGAGACCCTGGGGGAAAAAACTTAATATAGACCATTTAGAGAAACAAACAATTATTAAAAAGGTGTTCAACCTCAAATGTAATTAGGAATGCAAGTTAAAATAGCAACAAGGTCACATGCTGCCTGGTAAAGATTAATACTTGTAGTAATAAATAATCGAAATGTGAGGAGACAGAGATTTACCATTCAAGAAAATAAAAAGTGCTTTAACCTTTTTGGAAAGCAATCAAAATTATATAGGAGAATTTTAAATAACCCTAATGATTCTGCCTCCGAGTATGAACTTTTAACATCTTTCTTTTAAAAAATTAAATATTTTCTCTGATGTGATTTGAAGTAGTGAAGTAGATATACTGCCTGAATTTGTCCAAAACTAGGTGACACTACAGAGTGCATAGAAGAGAATTGGAAAGGGAAACGAGTTTTTCTCAAGCCATTGGCTTGGATCATGTAGTTTTTATGTGCACAAGGCTCTTGTTTTAAGTTTTCTGTATAAACTTACTAACTTAGAATTTTTCTTATAAGTTCCTACTGCTACTAATAGTCCCCTTAAATTTGAGACTGTTTTCCCTTAGACATTGATCTCGCTAACTCTGCTTGAAGGAAAGGGTAGTATGAAAATTTTTATTTTCCTTTTTTTCTTCTTTTTTTTTTTAGGTGTAATGTTTCAAGCCAGACACCTTCTGCCAAAAGAAGCCTGGGGTTTCTTCCTCAGCCAACTCCTCTGTCTGTTAAAAAACTGAGGTGTAACCAGGATTACGCAGGCTGGAACAAACCTAGAGTGCCCCTTTCCTCCCATCAACAGCAGTTGCAGGGGTTGGTGAACTAACTTTCTTGTAAAGTGATTCAATTAAGTAATTCTCCATTTGTTGCGGATATCAGTATAAGAAAAGATTCATATTATAGTTGTAAAATATTTAGAAATTAGGTCACTTGTCAAACATTTATCATGGCTATAAACACTAAGTCCACGATCTAGTCTCTAGTTTTCAGACCTTAAAATGTGTGTTTCTATCTACCTGTCATCTCTACAATATCATCTTAAAGGAAACAATGATTATTCTCCAACTCTGTACATTTGGCCTACTGTTGAGTTACTTTCATCAATCTCTCAAACATAGAAATGAGATCATAGTGGTAGTAATCAATAATAGTGGGTGCTCAAATTAAACCCAGGTACTCTCCAAAAGCCACTAAGATTATAGGTACGCAGTGTGACACTTGTGTTCTTATAATACTAATGGGTTTCTTTTAAGGTGCATTCTTGGCAGATTTTTGTTTGTTTGTTTGTTTGTTTGTTTGGGTTTTCGAGACAGGGTTTCTCTGTTTAGCCCTGGCTGTCCTAGAACTCACTCTGTAGACCAGGCTGGCCTTGGACTCAGAAATCCGCTTGCCTCTGCCTCCCAAGTGCTAGGATCAAAGGCATACACCACCACTGCCCGGCTTCTTGGCAGAATTATTAAAACTAAGGCTAGGAACTGGATCCAATCCTGTGGAAGAACAGCCAGCATGCTTAAACACTGAGCCATCTCTCCAAACCCAGACAGCATTCTGGTTTGTTTTGTTTTTCCAGACAGGGTTTCTCTGTGTAGCCCTGGTTGTCCTGGAACATGCTCAGTAGACCAGGCTAGCCTCAAACTCACAGAGATCTGCTGACCTCTGCCTCCTGGATGCTGGGATTAAAGATAATGTGCTATCAACCACCACCACCTATTTAAATACTATTCTTTTAATTGATTTACCTGTCACATTTTTAGACCTCCTTCTGTCTATATATATTGATCTTTGTTTCCTTTTCCTGTTATCTTCTCTTAAGTACTTTATAGTTCTTGTCTATGCTACTCTGTTGACAGCCTCATAAGTTACCAGGCTCCTCCAGTGTTTCTTTCATTCCTCTATAATGTCTATACCTATCTCTAGAAATAAATCTCTTTTCAGAACTCTTAGGAATTGCAGCATTTTAGATCCTATCCCAAGACTTGTAATGGAAAAAAAAAGAAAAAGAAAAAAAAAAAAAAAAAAAAAAAAAAAAAAAAAAAAAAAAAAAAAACAAAGCAAAACTTGCCGGCTAGAGGATAATAGAGGCTCCCTAATTCTATTTCACAATCTTTCAAAACAGGCACATATGCACGTTCACACAGACACACACACACAGTGCAAAGAAATAGATGGAAGAAGCCTCTGCTCATCCACTAGGAGACACATTTAATGCATATCTAAGTGTTCAAGCACACCCGTTTCCTACAGTTCTCTGGTTTCCACGCTTAGACCTGTGGGTGCTCAGTTGGGACAAAAGGCTTAAGAAGCTATGTGAAAACTAATGTGTGAGGGTGATGAAATACTAGAAAAAGAAAAACTCACTTCCAGAAAGTCCAAGGACAAAAAGAAGGCTTGTGCTAAAGTGAAAGGAGAAAGCAAGACATGCTTGCTCCACTTCCTCCCTCTCACTGTCACCACTTCTGTGATCCTACATTCAAGACTTCACCTTAGAAAATTAACTAAAGAGGGTTTAGAATCCTGTCCACAAATTTAGACTATAAGAAAGAAGGCCACTTCCCTATAAAACAACAGGAAATGGAGTCTGGAGAGATGGCTTAGGGGTTGAGAGCTGGCTGCTCTTTCAGAGGTCCTGAGTTCAACTCCTGACAACCCCATGGCCTTCTATAAGGAGATCTGATGCAATTATATGTCTAAAAATTAATTAATTTAAATGGAAAAGTGAGAAATATTAATTTAAATATGTCAGCTGGTGAAGATTCAAAAGCATCCATGAATTTAAATTTAAATGAAGGTAGTGGTTTATTGTCAGTAATCTTGAACTAAAATTAAGCATTCTCAGTTAAGTCTTTAGATTGGTTTTAGGGGGTGTTTGTTTTGAGTTTTTAGGTTTTTGATTTTCTTGGTTTTTTGGGGTTTTTGTTGTTTTTTGAGACAGGGTGCCTGTCCTGGAACTCTTTAGACCAAGCTGGGCTCTAACTCAAAGATCTACCTCCCTATCCCTCCCAAGTGCTGCGATCAAAGGCATGAACTACCACTGTTCTTTAGAAATATTACAAAAGGTGCAATGAGTCAAGGATTTAAATTATAGTAAAAATCAAAGATGATATCTCATTCATAAACTGTTGATATGTATGTAGGCAGATCAGTAGATAGAAGAAAAATTCCTAATTGTTGAAATAAAAAAGCACTTTAAAATTTTTTTTTTTAAGATTTATTTATTCATTATATGTAAGTACACTGTAGCTGTCTTCAGACACACCAGAAGAGGGCATCAGATCTCATTACAGATGGTGTGAGCCACCATGTGGTTGCTGGAATTTGAACACAGGACCTTTGTAAGAGCAGTCAGTGCTCTTAACCGCTGAGCTACCTCTCCAGCCCTTAAAATTATTTTTTAAAATAGTAATTTTAAAAGATAAATTCTTTTTAAAATATGTACAAGAATAAATTCTAATAGAATCAGAGGAACCTGTTGTAAAGTTTTCAAGCCTATGCTAAAGAGATGCCTCAACCATTATGAGCACTTTCTGCTCTTTCAGAGAACCTGAGTTCAGTTCCCAGCACCCTCATCAGCCCTCTTACCTGTAACTCCAGCTTCAGAGAGTACAATGACCTCTAGTGGGTACCTGCACTCTTCAAGTTCACAAACACAGACACGCACATATGTGTGATTAAAAATAAAATTCAAGATCTTTAAACTCGGGTGCCAGAAATTTCTCTATAAGTTACATGTAGGCAAAGGTCGTGTAAATTTGGTTCAAAATCAAGATTCGTAAAAGATTTATAAATTTGTGTAATACTAAATTTTTCATAGACAGGCACAAAAAAAGGCCATTGAAATATTGGAACTAAAATCTTACAGCATATAAATAAAGGGATGATTTTCTTTTATTATATAAAATATAAATTGAAGGAGGAAGGCGTGAATAACGAAAAATAGTAGGAAATGCTTCATTTTAAGTTTGTGCTGTAAGGTTATATTATACAGATGTTAAAGTAGTTTCTCCATAGCAGCCGCAGCTGGTGCCTTGTGAAAGATGCATGCTTCCCTGGACTCCATGCTTTCTGTACTCAATCAGAAACAATACAGTTGTATGTAGTCTAACAAGCCCTACAGGTAGTTCTGATGCACAATGGAGAAACCTTTATCCACGTTGAACATACTTCAAATACTTCTTTCCTTTCCAGATTCTCCAATTTGGGAAATACATGCTATATGAATGCTATCTTACAATCTCTGTTTTCACTCCAATCATTTGCAAATGATTTGCTTAAACAAAGTATCCCATGGAAGAAAATTCCACTCAATGCACTTATCAGGTAATATTATAATTTACTGAATAACTTCATTGTTTTTAATAATAGGATTTGGGGCAGTTACATTTTATGTGTTGTTGATAGTAATATGCTACTGAATATTTTTGAAATATGCTAATTTTGTCTCTTATTTATCAGACGCTTTGCAAATCTGCTTATTAAAAAAGATATTTCTAATTCAGAAACCAAAAAAGAACTACTTAAGAAGGTTAAAAATGCTATTTCAGCTACTGCAGAGAGATTCTCTGGCTATGTCCAAAATGTGAGTATTTAATTTTAAATGTTTTAGATATACAAAATTGAAATTAGCTTTTGACTTCGTTTTTAAACTGTTACTTGTGTAATGTGGTCACCTTGAATGATAAAACCTAAGGAGTTACAGTAACTTTCAGTATGATTCTTCTATGCATTTTATTCTTGGTTAATTGGTTGGTTTGGTTAGTTTTTGAAACAGTAACTCATGTAACCCAGGCCAGATTTTTTTTTTTGTTTGATTGTTTGGTTGGTTTTGTTTTTTCCAGATAGGGTTTCTCTGTGTGGCCCTGGCTGTCTTGGAACTTACTCTGTAGACCAGGCTGGCTTCGAACTCAGAAATCCGCCTGCCTCTGCCTCCCAAGTGCTAAGATTAAAGGCGTACGCCACTACTGCCCGGCACCCAGGCCAGTTTTAAGCATGATAGATGTATATACTTATAGCCAAGAATAACTGAAATGCTGATCCTCCTGCCTCCACCTCCCAGCCATTGAGAGAGTTGGTGCTGGGGTTTGAACCCTAGGAGACAAACATGCTGGGCAACTGCTCTTCTGCTGAGCTAAGTCTCCAATACTCTTCCCTTATGTTTATTCAAAAGATATAATAAGTATTCCAAATCCTTATCAGAATAAGACTGGCCTTATTCAGGTACCTTTCTACTTGTAGGTGTTTTCTGAATCACAGTTGTATGAATCACAGTTTAATAAGCTATCGTGAAAGAAATGCTTTGCTCTGATGGCAGATATTATCATTTTTTTAGGATGCTCATGAATTTTTAAGTCAGTGCTTAGATCAGTTGAAGGAGGATATGGAAAAACTGAATAAAACTTGGAAGACAGAACCTGTCCTTGGAGAAGAAAATTCACCAGATACATCAACTACCAAAGTATTCACTTGCCCTGTTATTACAAACTTGGAGTTTGAAGTTCAGCACTCCATTATCTGTAAAGCGTACGTAATCTCTAAGAAACTTTTCCCACTCCTTACTCCTTTATGGCAAGTGATTAAAATTTCCTTGTACATACCAAAACTTATTTTCCTTTCCCATGGGGAAAATACAAACCCATAAATTCTTCTAAAACTTTTTTTTTTCCAGCCTTTCATTCTTTTGGGTTTTGAATCAACATCTTAGCTGTGTAGCCCAAGTTGGTCTAGAACTTGGCATCTTCCTGTCTCGGCCTCCAAGTGCTGTCTGATATGATTTATCACCTGGCCTATGACTCAGATTTCACCACACCCAGTAGGGCTTTTGGTTTTTTTATTAGTATTCTTTTTGTTTTTATTTTATGTGCATTGGTGTTTTGCCTGAATGTCTCTGTCTGGGGATGCCAGATCCCCTGGAACTGGAGTTACAAACACTTGTGAGCAGTCATTTGGGTGCTGGAAATTGAACCTAGGTCCTCTGGAAGAGCAGCAGCCAACTCTCTTAATGGCTGAGCATCTCTTCTGCCATGGTTCTTAGGCTTTTTTGCAGCAAGCTCTTTTACCCATTGACCCGTCTTTCTAGTTCCTTAGTCTGTAACAGTTCTCATTGTGGTAAGAGTCAGAGAGAATTGAAGTAGATTTGTTTTTGTTGTCCTATAAGAAAGACAGTATCTCACCATGTAGATCAGGTTGGCCTTAAACTCAAGATCTGCCTGCCTCTGTTTCCAAGTGCTGAGATTAAAGGAATGCACCACCATAACCAGCTGTGATGCACTTTTGTTTTAACTCAATAGTTAAAGGTTAATTGATTGGTGGATTTTTAATTTTTTTTGGTTTTTCCGAGACAGGGTTTCTCTGTAGCCCTGACTGTCCTGGAACTCACTCTGTAGACCAGGCTGGCCTTGAACTCAGAAATCCGCCTGCCTCTGCCTCTTAAGTGCTGGGATTAAAGGTGTGCACCACCACCGCCCAGCTCTGACTCAGCCTCTTAAATGCTGGAGTCACAGGTGTGAGCCACCATACATGACTGGAAATAGGTTTTTGTTCTTTTGTTTTTAAATTGTTTTCATTTTATATATCTGAGTGCTTTGCCTGCATGTGTATATAGGCAGAGGTCAAAAGAGGGTGTCACCTCCCCTTAGAACTAAAGTTATGGATGATTGATTGTAAGCTACTATATGGGTGCTGGTAATGAAACCTGAGAACTAGGCCCACTCTTCAGCCCTTGGAAGAAAATTTTTTGTTTCTTGGTTTTTTGTGGCTTTGTGTTGTTGTTTTTCAAGACAGGGTTTCTCTGTGTACCCTGGCTGTTCTAGAACTCACAAAAATCTGTCTGCCTCAGTTTCCTGAGTACTGGGACTAAAAAAGTTATACTACCAAGTTTTTTAAAGGTAATTTTAGTTCAATGCTCTTCATTTGTCTTTTTGGTACTGTTAATATTATTCAAGTTTTAGCCACAGTAACTTTCTGCCACAATTCAAGACCAGAGTCATAAGAATATGTTTTCATTCAATAAGTACTTATTGAGTGCCTCTCACAAGCAGGGTTCTAAGGAAATCTCTGCCTGTTCATGTCCTTTGAGTGTGTATAAACTCCACAATGTCTATGAGCTGTTACTTTTCTGTATGAAAGACTTAAGCTGACTACAGAAGTTTTGCTGATATAATCAAGACTACCAATCTTACCCTTGAATTATTTTTTTTTACAGGAGATAATATGTATATGGGCAAATCCTACAAGCCTTTTAAATCTGGGCCTAGAGATAGGAGCAGAAGACATCTTAGTAGAAATCAGAGAGAGATGCTTCTGTATGAAAGTTAAAAAGATCGTATTATGCTACTTGTGTATGTTGACCCATAAGCTCTGTAGGGGAAGAAGGTATCAAGTATATTTGTATTTTTATATTCCCAATTCTACACTAAATCTCTCATCCTTACAGATGTGGAGAAACTATTCCCAAAAGAGAACAGTTTAATGATCTCTCCATTGACCTTCCTCGGAGGAAAAAACCACTCCCTCCTCGTTCAATTCAAGATTCTCTCGATCTTTTCTTTAGGGTAATATCTTTGATATATTCATATAACTCAGTTTTATATCTTATAGATAATTGTGTTTGAAGTTGAGGTTTTGTCAAGGCAGAATTTTGATAGACTTGATTAAAGGTCTTACAGAAGCTCTTGAATATCTTGCATGTCTAGGTGAGTGGTAATTGCTTAGACAGCCTTAGAAGCTGCTGCTTATTTGTGAATAAGTATGAGTACAAAGCATCTAAATGGCCTTTGCTAAAATTTGGCAACATGAATTAAACTTGGAGATACTGTATGAGTTGTTGAGAGCTAAGGAATGAAAAGATACTTTTTTCTTAATTTGTATGTCCTAGTAGGAACAAGAAGAAAGAGTCAGGTTTATTCAGAGCTGTAAATAAGTAAGTGTGTGGGTGTGTGGGTGTGTGTGTGGGTGGGTGTGTGTGAAAGAGAGAGTGGTGAGAGTTAGTTTCTGGAGTGTAGTCAGGCTTATTGTGTGAAAACTTAGAACTGGTGGGAATTTGCTTTATCTATTATCGATGGCCTTTTGTTTTGTTATAGCAAATTGGCAAGATTTTCTTCCTATAGCTGAGAAAAATTCTGTTCTTTAAGTGATGACTGTTCAGCTTCATCAAAAGATAACTACTCTCTCTTTGTTGTTTTACATATTCTCTCTACTATTCCTGTGATTTTCCTATATATCTCTATCCCAGTTTCTCGTTTCAGTTCTCTGGGTAATGATATCTATCCCCCCTTTTAAGGGTCTCTTGTTTCAGTTCTCTGGGTAATGATATCCATCCCAAACTCTGATCTTTTAGAGCAGCTGTTCTTAGTGGGCTGTCACCAGAAGATTGGGGTCCATTGTAAGAAAGGGGTGGGGTTACACCTGACAGACCAGGGACTCCGCCTAGCCTAAAGGTGATCTATCTCTGCTATAGCCAACTGTTAAAATCTGGATATACTCTTGGCAGCGGTTCTTGTGTATCCATGGGGAAAAATTGAGGTCCACTTCATTAGAGTCTAGTTACTATCATAAATTTAGATGTTTCCTTGGTAAAGAAGGAATTAGGAATTCTGAAAATAGAAGACATCATAAATAACTATAGGTATTAATTTAGTCATTCTGTTGCTCAAGACACAACAATTAAACTGGTTGAGAGTTATCATTCCACTAAACTACTAGACTAAACATTATCTGCATTTAATTGGTTAATGCCAATTCAACTTCATCCTTATTTTTCTCTCTTATCTTTTTATAGGCAGAAGAACTTGAATACTCCTGTGAAAAGTGTGGTGGAAAATGTGCTCTTGTCAGGCACAAATTTAACAGGCTGCCCAGGTAAATTTGACTGCCTTTTAAAAGGTGTAAGTTCCTAAACCGGTGGAGATACAGGTTAAGAATACAGTGTTTGCCTAAGCTGTACAAGGGCTTAAATTTGATCCCCAAACCCAATAAGCAAGCAGACATATTTGAGTGATGCTTAACATTATGAATTAAATATCAGGAAATCTTACCTAGAAAAAATGGAGGGGTTGGAGAGACAGCTCAATAGTTAGATGCATCAGTTACTCTTGCAGAAGACCTGCGTTCATTTCCTAGTACCCATTTTGTAGCTCTCAAACATCCTTAATTTCAGTTCCAAGGGATCAAAAACCCAGACATACAAGCAGGCAAAATATCCAGACACATAAAAAATTAAAATTTAAAAGAAAATTTGGAGCAGGGCAGTGGTGGCTCACGCCTTTAATCCCAGCACTTGGGAGGCAGAGGCAGGCGGATTTCTGAGTTCAAGGCCAGCCTGGTCTACAGAGTGAGTTCCAGGACAGCCAGGGCTACACAGAGAAACCCTGTCTCGAAAAATCAAAAAAAAAAAAAAAAAAGTGGCCTTTGAGTCTCAGGAAGATGTCAAAAAGAAAATCCATTTAGTAACACTGGCTCTCGAATTTTCTTTCAGTAATATTGCAAGTTACATAGTTTGAGTATCACTTCTGAAATGCTTGAGCCTTGAGTGTCTTGTATTTTGTAATTCCATATATATAATGAAATCTCAGGGTGGGGATATGTACAGGTCTAAGTATTAAAGTTCATTTACATTTCATATATATTATGCATAGTCTAAAGATAATTTTATATACCATTTTTTAATATCCCTGGTTTTTACCTGTATCTTGTCACATAAAAGAAGTATGGAATTTTTCACTCTAGCATTATGTAAGCTCTCCAACAAAAGTTTCAGATTTGGAACATATGTGATTTTGAATTTTTAGGTTAGAAATGTCAGTTGTCTCCCTTCCTCTCTTACAAATCAGGTAAAATCTATATACATACACTGCAGACACTATATACATAGGAGGAGCAGCTTTTTTTCACTTTTCCTATTTCTTTTTCAAAGGATTTTATAAGTTAGTAGATTTTCTATAATCATAAGATTAATTTTCTGCCTTGGATGAAATTAATTTACATTATTTTAATACTATATAAGATGAAGCTAGTTGTAGAAATTATGATGTGGGTATAATATAGCTTTTAAAGCTTTCCAAGATTAGATCTCTCTGCTACAAACAAGATGGTTATTAACATTAAATATTTATGTAGTGCCCTGTCCACACCAGAAAGCTCTTCTTTTTTTTTTATTATCTTCAATTTTCTGTAAATGTACTTTCTGGAACTCTAGGCCTCAGGGGAAAATTCTTTTACATTCTATAATGCATTCCTTTCTCATAAATAAGTTTTCAGGCCAGGCAGTGATAGTGCACGCCTTTAATCTTAACACTTGGGAAGCAGAGGCAGGTGGATTTCTGAGTTCGAGGCCAGCCTGGTCTACAGAGTGAGTTCCAGGACAGCCAGGGCTACACAGAGAAACCCTGTCTCGAAAAACCAAAAATAAAAAATAATAAGTTTTCAGATAAATTACTGTATAAGTTGTAGCAGTACTATTTGTTTCTGGGTTTTTTTTTTTTCTAATTTAAGAGACTATTTATGAATGTTATAAAGCAGTAGGGAGGAAAGAAGAAATTTGAAGACAAAACATTGGTTCCTTCTGCCACTAACTGTATGCAGTTGAAAATACTGAGGTGGTTCTGGAGAGATAACTCAGCAGTTAAGAGCTCTACTGTTTTTCCAAATGGTCTGGGTTCAATTTCCAGCACCCACATGGATTTATTGTTGTTATTTTTTATAGAGAGTCTCTCTATACTCTTCTTCCTGTCCTGGAACTCACTATGTAGACCAGGGTGGGCTCTTACAGAGATCTACCTGCCCCTAAGTGCTTGGATGACCACCATACCCAGCCCACATGGTGGCTTAAAACTGCCTGTAGCGCCATTCTCAGGGAATCTGATTACCTTTTCTGACTCTCTGGCACTAGGAACACAGGTGATACACAGATATAACCTGCAGGTAAAACATCCATGCACATAAAATAAAAAAGTTTCACATTAGCAAAGCAGTGGTAGTGCATGCCTTTAGTCCCAGCACTCAAGAGGCAGGGGCAGGCGGCTCTCTGTGAGCTTGAAGCCAACCTGGTCTAAAGCTCAACTTCCAGGACAGCCAGGGCTACACAGTGAAACTGGTCTTGGGGGAAGGAAAAAAAAACAAAGAAAGAAGAGATCTTTTTCCCCCCAATAGTATACTTGTATTGTGTTAATTTGTTCTGAACTTGTTATATGAAATAGATGCCTCTGAATCTTAAATACTAATTATCAGCTTTCCAAACCACTCTCTACTTTTACTTTACGGTTTGTTTTGTTTTGTTTTGTTTTTTTTGTTGGGGGGGGTCTGTGTCTGGGCTCTGGTTTTGTTTTTAAAGACAGCCTTATTCTGTTGCCCAGGCTGGCCTTCATTTTGTAGCACTCCTGTCTTTGTCTCCCAGCGCTGGAATTACAGGTATGCACAGCTAGGTCTAATTATCTGTTCTATCTTTCTGCTGCTGGAATTGAAACCAGGGCCTCTCATTGGCCAAGCACTGTCTTGTGCTGGCTTCCTGCCCTCTGCTTTCATTATTGAAAGGCCTGATGCCTTTGTCACTGACTTGTCTTCTTAGACCTGTAGTTTTGATTGTCATCTGTTCTTTTCATGTTGCTTTTATTTTGGCTCTTTGAAGTTATAGTTAAATATTTTAGAGTTTGTCATCAGTTTTAGGCTCTTTAGCAACTGGATCGGTATATTCTTTTACGCTGTAAATTAGGAGGTCATGGATTCTAGCTGGTCATGGAGGGAGGGGTATACTAGAGTCTAGCCCAGGGGTGTTATACACTGGAGGTAAGCATTCTGCATGAGTTATACACAGTCTTTTTAAGTTTTTGTCTTGAGGTGGGATCTCAATAAGTCATTAAGATTGGTCTTGAACTCACGGTTCTGCTTTAGCCTTCTGGCTTGTAGAATTAGAGACCTATCCCACATAAAGAAAAATATAATCAGTAACTTCAACTTGTAAATTGTTTAGCTATGGCTTCTATGATAGAAGCCTGTACAGAAAGAAGAGATACAGTTTTCTAAAGGAGACAGTTTTTTTTTACCCAAACTGGAATTTAAATATAAGATTTTAGAGTTTCAAATTTTGAAGTTTGCCAGGCAGTGATGGCACACGCCTTTAATCCTAGCAGTTGGAGGCAGAGGTAGGCAGATTTCTACATTCAAAGCCAGCCTGGGCTACAGGGTAAGTGCTAGGATAGTCATGTCCTCGTAGAGAAACCCTGACTTTGGAAAACAAAAAACAAAAACAAAAAAATGAAGTTCTTACAGGCTTTGAAATATATTTAATCGATCAGGCAGAAATTAGATGAAACTAGATGACATTACCCTGCAGTAGTAATAACAAAAAAAAAAGTGTTTCTAAAGAGCTCTAAAATTAGACTCAGACTAGATGACCATGCAAATGCTTTATATAATGCTTTCATTAGTGGGGAAATTTTCCCATTTTTCCTCTTAGTTTTCTCTAGAGAAAGTACTTCTAAGATAAGAGAAATAGGGCCAGCAAAGTGCTTCAAAGGATAAAGGTGCTTGCTGCCAGGTTAGGTGACTTGAGTTCAATTCCCCTGGACCCATTTGGTAGGAGAGAACCAACTCAAAGACATCCTGTTTTCTGCATGGACACCATGACCCACATATATATATATAAAATAAATAAGTATAGTAAAATAAGAGAATAATCGTGAGGCCTAGAAAATTAGCTTAGTTGAGAGAATCTTTACCTACCATGGAGGAAACCTTAAATTCAATCCCAGGCACTGCATAAAACCTTATAGTGAAATGCACACTTGGAAAGTAGAGATGGGAGGGCTGTAAGTTCATGATCATTCTTAGCTACATAACAAGTTTGAAGCCAGCCTGGGCCACATGAAACCCTATCTTCAGAATATATAAAAATAACTAATCTTGAAATACTAGGGAGTTGGCTTATGTCTTAATCATAGCATGTGGGAATCTCAGGCAGGGGAATGGAATTACCATGAGTTTAAAGCCAGCCGGTGGGGGGGGGGGGGGGTGGCTGGTGAGATGGCTCAGAGGGTAAGAGCACCGAGTGCCCTTCTGAAGGTCCTGAGTTCAAATCTCAGCAGCCACATGGTGGCTCACAACCACCCATAATGAGATCTGACGCATCTGAAGTCAGCTACAGTGCACTTATTTATAATAATGAATAAATCTTTGGGCTTGAGTAAGCAGGTAACAGAGGTCCTAAAGTCAATTCCCAACAACCAGATAAAGGCTCACAACTATCTGTACAGCTCCAGTGTGTACTCATATGCACACCGTAAATAAATAAATAAATCTTTAAAAAAAAAAAAAAAGCCAGCCACGGCTGTATAATAAATCCAAGGCCTGGCTGGAATAGAAAGTGATGTCTGGCCGGGCAGTGGTGGCGCATGCCTTTAATCCCAGCACTTGGGAGGCAGAGGCAGGCGGATTTCTGGGTTCGAGGCCAGCCTGGTCTATAGAGTAGGTTTCAGGACAGCCAGGGCTACACAGAGAAACCCTGTCTCGAAAAAAAAAAAAAAAAAGTGAAGTCTGTCGACAACAACACCTGGATATGATGTGATATACCTATGATCTCAGCATCTAGGAAGCAGAAACAGAGGGATTACCACAGTTCAAAACTAGCCTGCTTTGCATCGGAAGTCCTGGGCAAGCCAGGGCTATATGTTAAGATCCTATCCAAAAAATTTCTTGAAATAATGTTGGTCACCATATAAAGTTTACTAGGTAATATTTAGCCTAATAGACATTTTGCCATATAATCATATATAACCTATTTTAAATGTATAATGATCAAGGAAATAATTTAAAGTTAACTAAAGATTAATAGGCGTATTTAAAATTTTAATTCTTTTGCCTACTATATGTTGTTTATTGGTGGAGGATTTTCCTAGGACCTTCATACATACTTGATCTAAACTTCATTAATCACTGGATCCAAGATTTTTATTTGTATCTATCCTAACACCTTTCTGCATGGCAAATACTTAGTAAATATTCCTTAAAATATGTTTAGTTTGGCCATGTGTGTGTGTGTGTGTGTGTGTGTGTGTGTGTGTGTACATACGTGTGTACAGGAGGCTGTTTGAGACAGGTCTGGCTATGTATAATAAATCCAAGGCCTGGCTGGAATAGAAAGTGATATCTGGCCGGGCAGTGGTGGCACACGCCTTTAATCCCAGCACTTGGGAGGCAGAGGCAGGCAGATTTCTGGGTTCAAGGCCAGCCTGGTCTACAGAGTGAGTTCCAGGACAGCCAGGGCTACACAGAGAAACCCTTTCTCGAAAAATGCCTTGCATTTATAGAAGCCTACCCACCTCTGCCTCCCAAGTGCTAGGAATAAAGGCTTGACCATCATCACCCAACATGAACAAATGCATTCTGTAAGTGAAAATTTGTCTGACATGATTAGAGTGATTACTATATGAGAGATATCTGTGTTCCACATGATTTAGCAGAGTCTTTCTCTTCTGTTTTTTAGGGTCCTCATTCTTCATTTGAAACGATACAGCTTCAATGTGGCTCTTTCACTTAACAACAAGATAGGACAGCAAGTCATCATTCCAAGATACCTGACCCTGTCATCTCACTGCACTGAAAATACAAAACCACCTTTTACTCTTGGGTGGAGTGCACATATGGCAATGTAAGAGACCATGCTTTTTACCTTTAGTTTTGAAATATAATATTTCAGAGATTGACTAAACTAGATAACAACTCTCAGGGGAAAAAATCAAACCTAAAAGATTTTCATTCTTTATTATTTTGGAGCTTGAATATTAAAATACTATCTGATAGAAGTAATTGGAAAAAAATGCTTATGAAGTCTTTCAGATTTAATCAGTTCTTCTCATAATATGATACTTTTTTGAGGGAGTGTTGCTACTCTTTTAGATTACAAAAAGAAAGGGCATTCTTGAGAATATAAGTAAAATGTGGTAATTTATTTCTGTGTTCTTCTCTACAGGTTCACTTTCAGTAGATCTGAATAGGGTGTGGGAATCAGTGTTCTTAGTAAATGCCTCATCTCTTTGCAACATGCTAATTTGAGAAATCAAGTGTTATACTATAGCCCCCTCCCCACCAAAAAAAATTTTGATTGTAAATTATGCCCAATATGAAAAACTTCACGGAGACTCCTAGAAGTGTTTCAGAGAAAAGGAAGTCCCCTCTGCTTTTGACCTGTCTTTGTCATCATGCACGGTGGACCTTAGGACTTCTGAATGCGGTGCTTTCCTGCATGTTCTACTTGAAACCCTATGCTGTAGATATTTTTCATAATTGAACAGTAATTTGGTAGAATCATAAAGTCCTAAAGCTGTAAGAGTGAACATAATTTTTGAGAATTTTGTTCAAATCCTTAATTTTAGAGGTTAGTAATTTAAAAGACCAAGCCTTGCTGGACATTGTAGCATATGCCTGTAATTTCAGCCAAAAGCAGAGAGGATGCTTCAAGACCAGTTTAGGCTATGTAGAAAGTTTGAGGCCACCCTGAGCTAAATAAAAGAACTAGGAAGGACAATTTCTTGGCTAAGAGTTAGACATTACAAGAAATAAATGGAACAATTCCCAAAATTAATTGGTGCAATTTCATAAGATATATTTCTCTTTGATTTATAAACTACATCATGTAAGTTTACACAGTAAAGTCCACAAGGGTCTACTAGCAAGGCATATATGCCCAGAGAGTGTTCAGTGTTTGTAATTGCAAGAGAGTGTTTTGGTGCAGACTGCCCTCTGCTGGTAGAGCTGTTAGTCCTCTGACTGTATTACATATCTTGTGATCAGTGATCTGAAATGAAGCTGACTATATTTTAATGCATCAGTAGTGGCTTTAAGACCTTGGAAAGTTCAGCTTATCTGTGGGGAAATCTGCTATGACCATTAACGACAGTAGTGCATTCAATGTTTGTCATCTAGGAAATCTCAATAAACTGAGAGCTATTATTATTTTATTGCTCAAAAATAAAGAAATAAGATAAGATGGTTTTCCCCTAAGTTCTTCTCATGTGTTATACTTGACTTTATCTGCAAAGCTGCTTATTTCAATAATTCAGAGCAAGGAGAACCAGAGATGGTATGGTTAGTGTTATTTTAAAATAGTTTGCTTTTCGGGAGGGGTTAAAAAGAGACTTTTAGTGTAGAATAATTAACTTTACCAGTTAAATATCTACCTTTAATGATGCAATTGTATACATTATATATTCTCCAATTTTCTGATAGTTCTAGACCATTGAGAGCCTGTCAAATGGTGAATTCCTGCATCACCAGCCCTTCTGCACCTTCAAAGTGAGTTCTTTTTCTTATGGACTTGGCTCACCGAAATCTCTAAGGTGGCCCACCCCCTTTTCTTCATTTATTTTGCATGCCAGTTGCTCAGCATTACTTGTGCTTGGGGGTGTCCTGGAGTCTGGCTTAGATAGGACCTGGGCACAAATTTTAGCAATCAAAAAAATTCCAGGATTTTTTTTTTAATTTCTTAAAATATTTGTTAATAAGAGATGTTTTCATCCTAAAACTCTGAAGAACTGACTCTAAAGTTTAAAAGGATAAAATAACTCTGCGAAAGCACCCTTCCTCACAGGTAGACATAGACAAAACCCTACCTGTTGCTAGCTTATGTCTTTGACACTGACAGGAAGAATTCTGAACAGAAACAGAAAATAGGCACTAGAATGCAACTATTCTGCAGGTGTTTTATAGTTTTTAAAAACCAAATTGTACTTCCTTTAAAAATTCACTGTAAATTCTTTTTTTGTTTTTGTTTTTGTTTTTTTGAGACAGAGTTTCTCTGTGTATCCCTGGCTGTCCTAGAACTCACTCTGTAGACCAGGCTGGCCTCAAACTCAGAAATCCGCCTGCCTCTGCCTCCCAGGTGCTGGGATTAAAGGTGTGTGTCACCACTGCCCGGCGGAAATTCTTGATTAGACCTTCCCCCGCCCCTAAAACTTTCATATCCCAAAGTTTTTTTATTTTTGTTTTTGGTTTCTTTTGGAGGGGGATGGGGGACACCGTTTTGTTCTTTAAATACTTGTTTGAGACTTGTGTAACCATAAAATGACACTTAAGACATTTTTCCTCCTGTAATCATTTTTCAGTACAATAAACCCAGATGATTAACATGAGTAGAAATCTGAACTGGTAGCATTATGAATACTCTCGCCTGCTCTCCAGATATAATGAGCAATACCATTTCCTGCTTAGAAAGTAAGCAAGTGGGAGGCTAGAGGGCACTGTCTGATCTTCCAAAGAGCCAGGGTTCAATTCCCAGCACCCACATGGCAGCTCATCGCTCCCTGGAACTGCAGTTCCAGAGGCTCTAACACCCTCACGCATACATATATACAGGCAAAATACCAAGGCACATAAAGTAAAAATAAACTTAAAAGAATTTTTTAAAGTAACCAAGTGGTACATTTACAAGACAAACATTTTTCACTGTCATGGGCAAGTTGCCTTCCGTAGACATTGTCATTACTAAAGGATTGTATTTTATGTATCAGATCACGGTGGTTGCAAGAAACAGATGGTTTCATTGGACATATTGTACCTTGGCGTGGCCATCTGTCCTACTGGGATGAGAATTTGAAAGTTGGTTAATAAAAGGTAAATAGGGTCTATAAGAAAACCTATCATGCAAGTCAGATTTAAACAAGGCTGAGTTCTAACACTGATATGGGTTCTTTGTCAGACTCCACCATTGTAAAACGTCGAAGTTATCACCCTTCCTTTCACAGAGTATTTGATGAAAAGTACCTCAAGGTTTGCTTGAAGAGCGTGAATCAAAAATTAAAAAATTAAGAAAGCTAATTAAAGCTGACTGTGGTAGTGTACATCTATAATCCCATTACCTGGGTGGTAACGGCAGAAAGCTCAGAAATTCAAGACCATTCTCAAACAAATAGCAAGTTTGAAGACAGCCGGGGCTATCTGAGACGCTGTACCAAAACCGTTGGTGGGGTGGTCCTAATTTGGCCAACTCTTAAGTTATACTGAAAACCTGCCTCTGTGAAGGAAGCTTCTGGAGTCTTCAGTCTTGACGCCCTCCACTGGCCTCTTTCTTATCTACATTTCTATGCTATGCTCTTGATTTTCATTGCACTCTCCTTTTTTCTTAGTGTCATGTCTAATTATCTACAGTTTTCACATTTAAATTGTTTTCAGATTTTCATTTTTTTTCTATAGAACATTAGTTTAACTTCCATCAAAGAAAGTTCTTTTTCTTTGATCTTTGCCATTTCCTCCTTGCATGCTGTAGCATCTTGTCAGGTATCACTGAAGAACATTCTCATATAAATGAACTTTAATGAGACTGAAGCTTGCCCTTTTAACCATTTATCTCTTAAAATTTTAACCATATTGGAAGAAATTTTTCTAAAATATGTTAATGCTACTCTAGCTCTCTCTAAGTTTCTCTCCCTCCCTTCCTCCTTCCCCCT
>NW_022196896.1:100388957-100415664 GCF_008632895.1 Mastomys coucha | reverse complement strand
CCCCCCCCCCCCCGCTCTGGTTTTTCGAGTCAGTTTCTCAGTGTGGCCCTAACTGGCCTGGAACTCACTCTTTAGACCAGGCTGGCCTGGAACTCAGAGCTTCACATGTCTGCCTCCTGAGTGCTGCTATTAAAGGCATGTGCCACCACATCCAGCATGTTAGCCTATTCTTATACACTTTGAGCAGTTACATACATATTTCTCAAATGATTTAGAATTTATATTGTGGGGCTAGAAAGATGGCTCAGTAATTAAAAGTAGTTGCTGCTCTTCCCTGAGCATTGAACTTCAGATCCCAGCACCCATGTCAGATAGATTACAGCCTAGCTTCAGGGGATCTGGCACTCCCTTCTAGAGGCCTCTCTCCAGTACTTCTACAAATGTAGGGGACCAGACCTGGAGCATACTGACACATGGACATACATGCATATATTTATAAAATCTTTTTACAAAGGAAAAGTGAATCCACATTTACTGAAAAGCAAGTCTCAGTACTACACTGAGTTTTGTGTTTTATTTTCAACTCTTGTTATCTAACCCAGACTGGTCTTAAAATTATTGCCTCAGCCTCCTTAGTGCTGCCAAAACAAATGTTCACTACAATGCCCAGCGTCGCTGTTTTTGAAGATAGTACTATTTGCCTTTATATTAAACAACTTTTAGTTCTTTGTCACCCAGGCCTTTCTTTATAATTATCCTCCCTTATTTCATAAATCATTTCCTATGAAATCACTACAGTATTGGAAATACATCATGTCCTAACACATAGGAATTAGACCTGCTTTTCTCAGGAGTTTTATGTTGTTATTTTCTCATTTTGGAATGTCTGTCCTGGAAAGTGGACAGGTTGTCAGAAGTCTGATCTCAAAATAATAAAATAAGTGGATTGTTACTATCATTTTAAAAATACATAGAACATGATATAAAAGATTAAAAAATAGCGCTCATGTGCTTTTGTCAAAAATACTGGTTTATAGTAGAGTATGGTGGTACATGCCTTTAATCACAGCACTTGAGAGGTATAGATAGGTGGATCTCTGTAAGTTTGAGGCCAGCCTGGTCTGCATACCATGAGTTCTAGGACAGCCAAGGCTATGTAGAAAGACTCTAAAAAAAAAATTTACTGATTAGTTGCTGTACCTTAATGGACTCAATAGATTACGTACTTTATAAAGACAGTAATAAACTACATTTGGAATGGGTCATTAAAAGAAAAAGGCACAAAGCTTACTGGTGATACATAGTAGCATAAGTATTTTCAAACTATGGCTCTTTAGATATCAAAGGTAATACTTAAATATACTTTTCTTGATTGTTCGTTTTTCTCTGTTAAATAGTTTTTTATAATGGAAAAGATTTTTGTTTTGGTGTTTATACATCAAAAACAAGCAAGCAAATAAAAAAACAAAGACAGGTGTGTATCAGACCTTTTTTTGTATAATTGCAGGAAATTCTCCTTCAAATCCAAGAGCTCCTTGACATCATGCCTTGATTCTGACAGTGAGGATGAACTTAAGCGCTCTGTGGCCCTCGGTCAGAGACTTCGTGACTTACCAGGCAATGAACAGGACCAGGAAGATGTCCTGCAAAAAGTAAGTAATGATTTATCAAAACATATGACAGGGTTTTGTTTAGTTTAGCTATCCAAACAAATGCCTCAGCAAATTAAAGAAATTGACAAGGTAGATCTTAAACATAATGCCTCTGTTTCAGACACTAGCTGTATAAGAGTGCTTTTCCTAGATAAAACAAACAAACAAAAACCAGCTGGGCAGTGGTGGTGCATGCCTTTAATCCCAGCACTTGGGAAGCAGAGGCAGGCGGATTTGTGAGTTTGAGGCCAGCCTGTTGTACAGAGTAAGTTCCAGGACAGCCAGGGCTACACAGAGAACCTCTATCTCGAAAAACCAAAAAAAAAAAAAAAAAAAAAAAAAAAAAAAAAAAAAAAAAAAAAAAAAAAAAAAACCAAATACCAAATTTTGTCTGAGCATAATGATGCATACTTATCCCAGACATAGGAGAATTAGGCAGAGTTCCAAGTTCAAGGCCAGCCTGATCTGCATAACAAGGCATTGTCTCCAAAAATAGTAGTCTATTTTAAAGAAATTAATGTTATTGGGGACTTGGCCAGTGTTGAAGTGGCGTAGTACTTGGCTAGCATGTGTTTGAGGTTCTGGGTTGCTTTCCCAATTCCTCACAAAAGGGCAAGATGACATCAGCAACTCCCAGAACAACTTCTATATTCTATGTTTCATCTCTTTGCTTATTATTTTGATAGCTGTTGCTTTTAGGAGAAAGTTACAGTATTTTATATGAGAAGAGAACTGGGAAACATAATCTTTAAATCAGAATCATGAAAACATAGCTTCATTGTGTTATAATACTTAACCATTAATACTTCAAAAAAGTAAGCTTTTCCAGGTGTTTCCATCATTCTGTAGAACTACAGAAATTACTTGTTTTCTGAGTTGTCCCATCTTACAACAGAACTGAAGGATTATAATTGCTTCCATGGGATATGAAAGACCACTAGGAATTCTCCTAGAATAAAAGTTACTCCATCTATTTTTGTGATTAATGTAATCTTGTTGTGTAGCTTTCGGTTTTCTCATTTACGACTAGACAATATTGCTAGGTGATGTATGCCTTTAGTCCCAGTATTTAGGAGGCAAAAGCAGGTGGATATCTGTGAGTCTGGTTCATAGAGTAGTTGCAGGCCAGTCAGAGCTATATAATCTGACTCTGCCTCAATTAAAAAAAAAAAAAAAAAAAAAAAAAAAAAAAAAAAAAAAAAAGGCCTCTGGGCAGTGGTGGAGCACACACCTTTAACCCCAGCACTTGGGAGGCAGAGGCAGGCGGATTTCTGAGTACAAGACCAGCCTGGTCTACAGAGTGAGTTCCAGGACAGCCAGGGCTACACAGAGAAACCCTGTCTTAGAAAAACCAAAAAGAAAAAAGAGAAAAAGACCAGCCAGCATTTAAAATAGAATATTTAGGGTAATAAAGTAGTACTTATTATCTTTGACTAATCTTTTGATTTGGGTTTTGTTTGTTTGTTTTGTTGTTTGTTTTTGTTTGTGAGATAGGATTTCATGTTATCGCCCAGGCTGGCCTAGAACTTACAACAGTTTTCTTGCCTCTGCATGTACCACCATACCCAGTCAGTTTACTGTTTTGAGTTACTTTATTTGTTTGCACCTGTCATAATCAAGCAAAACTGTTGGGTTTGAAGTTGTAGTAGCTCAGGTGGTAAAGTGCTTGCCTACCATGTGAAGCTGTGCATGTGAGCAACAGCACCACAGTGTGTGTGTGTGTATGTGTGTGTGTGTGGTGTTAAGGTGGGAGAATTGCTCTTGAAAGCCAGAATAGGGTCAGACTTGGGAACTGAGAAATAAACTTGATCCTCTGTAAGAGCAATATGAACTCCTGACTGCTGAGCCATCTTTCCAGCCTCCCAGTTCCCACTTTAAATTCTACAGTATATTAGATATAGTGTTGAACATTAGCTTATTGATTAACATTCATATTGGTAGACATTGGGTATATTAATGGACACTTTGCCATCTTATAAAAGTAATTCTCTTCTTCAGGATTTGAAATTGTGCAGGTTAGAGCCTGGGAAGTCAGAACTGGACAACTCGGGATTTGACAGAATGAGTGAGGAAGAGGTGCTGGCAGCGGTGTTAGAGATAAGCAGGAGAGAAGCTTCACCGGTCCTCAGCCCTGAAGATGATGATAAGCCAACCAGCAGTCCCGACACTGGGTTTGCAGAAGATGATAGTCCAGAAATGCCTGAAAATCCAGATACTATGGAAATTGAGAAGCCCAAAACAATCACTGAGCAGCCAGGTAAGGTTCAACAACATAAACATCTGTTACACCAAACATTTTGTTCCAGAGCTTTTACTGACATTCGGCTTCTAAAAAATCCAAGCCTTACATTTGGAAATGGAAGTCATAGAGAGATATCACAAAATTATTTTCTAGATTTTGTGGAGTCAGGGCATCTTAATTTCAAAATACTTTATATGCAAGTAAAATAATAGTGTATCCTCAGGTTAACAAAACCCAAAAAAGCTGATGGTGTTCTTCTGAGGTATTTATTTCCTCTTAATACAGGGTATTCCCATGCTCTTGTTAGTCACTGTGTAATAAGTATCACTTGGTCATATTCACTCTTTGTTCTCGGAACCATTCTGTGGGTCAGTGCTTCTAAATCAAGGGCATTCTCCACTGCCATGGAATAGTTCACAGTGTCTTCTTTTTTGGTTGTAACGAATAAAGAGAAATGGATTGCTTCTGGCGTGAGCATTTCCATTTCCATAGATGAAAGTGATTTTTTAATTCCTGTCAGGTGACTCAGTAAAGCTCTCCTATCTCTGATCTCTGAGGATCCTGCTAAAATTTACAGCACACACACGTCTCCATTACCCACTCCCCAAAAGGCCTCATTGGCACCTCATTAAAATTATTAATGATACTGAGACTGAGAAGCCCTGGTATAGATCTGGTAAGATGAAATTGTTGATCCCAAAACATTCTAAGTAAAGCTGGGAGTGTAGTAGCTTGGTAGCTTGTCTAGTAGCCCTGTGCCTACCATGAACAAAATCCAACATCCCCAAACCAAGCATGATGGTTTATACATTAATCCCAGCAAGGAGGTGTAAATGGGAGGTCAAGATCTAGGCCATCCTTAGATACTTAGCAAGTTCAAAGCTTGCCTGAGCTACTTTAGACTATATTAGACCCATAGTGTTAATGAGGGCAAGGTAAATTACTCTTTCTCAACAGTAGGTGTCACTAGAGTCCACAGATTTTCTCCAAAATAATGTTTTGCTTCTTCAGGTCCTGCTAGTTTTACTGAGATAACAAAAGACTGTGATGAGAATAAAGAAAACAAGACTCCAGAAGGCTCTCAGGGAGAGGTTGATTGGCTCCAGCAGTATGACATAGAACGGGAAAGAGAAGAGCAGGAGCTGCAGCAAGCACTGGCTCAGAGCCTTCAAGAGCAAGTAAGACACTTTCTGTTGCTGCTTCCTCCATACTTCCTAGGAATGGAATCACAATAACTGATATGTTAATCATTTACTGTGTGTCAGTCATTGCTCCTGGTTATTTACATACAGCTAGTTATTGGAAAAAAAATATTTGGATTTGTTTTGGATTGGAATAGTTATTAAATTAGTAGGGTTTTGGGGGGCTGGAGAGATGGCTCAGCAGGTAAGAGCACTGACTGCTCTTCCAGAGGTCCCGAGTTCAAATCCCAGCAACCACATGGTGGCTCACAACCATCTGTTTTAAGATCCAATACCCTCTTCTGGTGTGTCTGAAGACATCTGCAGTGTACTTATATATAATAAAGAAATAAATCTTTAAAAAAAATTAGTAGGGTTTTTATTATTAAAATGGAATAAAATATTGTTGGTCATGTTATATGCTATGGGGATGTTAAAGATTATTCTGTTAGCTTTATTCTGCAAGCTATCAACAAGTACCTTACCGTGATTTTATGAGTGACAGATTATTGTTTGGTTATTTTCTTACAGTATTTCTTTTACTATAAATTATTTGACCAAAAATATCTAAAATCTAATAATCTTTAAATTCTGGTGATTCTTATCACCAAAAATATCTAAAATCTAATAATCTTTAAATTCTGGTGATTCTTATCACCAAAAATATCTAAAATCTAATAATCTTTAAATTCTGGTGACCCTTATCAGTTCATTATATAGCAAGTCTGTACACAGGTGTTTGTTGTACTGGAGTCAGACGTACACATTTGCCACTACCTGCTCTAGGCTGGAGCCCTGGTTCCCAATTTTTACTTTAAAGATTTATGAGTATGTATGTTCTGTCTGCATGTATATAATGTGGACCATGTGACTGGCCCCACATTGGCCATAAGGCATCAGGTCCTTTGGAACTGGAATTACAGGTAGTTGTGAGCCTAAATGGGTGCTGGGAGTTGAAGTTGTGTTTTGTGCAACAGCAGTCAGTGCTCTTGCCCACTGAGCCATCTCTCTGAACCCACAATTTTTACTTCTTTGTGCCAGTTGATTGGGCCGTTGCATCATTTAAGATACTTACTTAGAGGTACTATTTTTTCATGGTTTGATCTAAGATAGTCCAAATCATACTAGTGAAAAATTCATGGAATGAAATAGTAGGTCACTGGTAGAACACTCGCCTGGTCTTGTGCAGGGTCCTGGATTCAATCCCTAGCACTGAACAAAAGCAAAAGTTAGTAAGACTCCCTAGAACAAATACTTGCAGGAAATCACTAGACTAGTATTTTGTCTGTTTGTTTTGCTTTTTAGTTGTTTTACTTTTCAAGAAAGTTTCTTCATGTAGCTCTAGCTGTCCTGGAATTAGCTCTGTAGACCAGGCTGCCTTTAAACTTAGAGAGATTGGCCTGCCTCTGGCTCCCAAGTGCTGGTAGAAAAGGCCAGCAACCCAGCCCCCTGGCAGACCAGTGGTTTTCAGTGTTGGTTATATTTCAGTTACCTGCGGTGATCCACAAATACTGATGCCTGAATTGTTCCAAGGCTGGTAAGTTTTTAAAGGATAAACCTTAGGTATGGACTGGGCATCTGGATTTCTCTTTCTTTTAATCTAGATTTTAAAAGGCTTCCCTGGTGATTCTAATGAACAACTAAGATTGAGAAAAGCTCCTTTAAAATCTCATAGTCAGTTCTTCTAACCTTTTATTTATAAACAGTGCTACTATATTTACAGTGTAATAAGATACGTGTATATGATGCTGGAGATGAGACCCAGGTCCTTAAAAGTACTAGATAAGCATTTTACTATTGAACTTTATCCCCAATCATAAAGGCAGTTAAACTTTTCTTATTTACGGGTTTTTTTCTTTTTCATTTTTTTTTAACAGACTTAATTCATTTATTTTTGTTATATAAAAACCCTTATGTGGTAGCCACAGCTGGCGCCTGGATCCTCTGAACAGAGACTCTGGTGTGGGTTTTCACAAGATGATCAGTGAATTCCTGATAAGAAGGAGACTTGGTAAACACAGTCTCTTTCCAGAGGTCAGGGGTTAGGTAGCTGTAGGTCTTGGAGATGGCATCAAAGGTGGCCTTAGCAAAGTTGCCCAGGGTGGCAGTGCAGCCTCTGGCTGAAGTGTAGCAGTCATCTATACTGGCCATCAGCAGTAGCTTCTTGGGCACAGGAGCAGAGACAATGCTAATGCCTCTGGGAGCAGGAATGAAACGCACCACCACAGAGGCACAGTGGCCAGTCACCTTTCATGAAACAGTGTGGGGCTTGCCAATCGTGTTCCCCCAGTAGCCTCTTCGCACAGGGACAATGGAAAGCTTGGCCAAGATGATGGCCCCTCAGATGGCAGTGGCAACCTCCTTGGAGTACTTAACACCAAGACCAATGTGACCATTGTAGTCCTAGTAGTGACGAAAGCCTTGAACCTGGTCTGCTGGCCAGCCTGAGTCTGCATCTGCACTGGTGTGATTTTCAGAACCTCGTCCTTTAGGGATGCACCCAGGAAAAAGTCAGTGATCTCAGACTCCTTAATGGGCAGGGAGAACAGGTAGATCTCTTCCAAGGACTTGATCTTTATGGCCCAGCTTGGTAACAGGGATCCACTCCTTGTCTTCAGCTTTACCTCTGCAAGCCTCACAGCCTCAACCACTGCGGAATCCGCCATTTGGTGTTTTCCTGGAGAAGAAGAAGTGGATTTTTTTCTTATTTTGTCTTGTTTGAGACAGGGTTTCTCTGTGTAGCCCTGTCAGTCCTAGAACTTGTTCTGTAGACCAGGGTGACCTTGAGCCCAGAGATTTCCCTGCCTCAGCCTCCCAAATGCTTGGGATTAAAGGTGTGTGCTACCACTGCCCAGCCTGTTTATATTTTTTCCTAAGAATACCTTTGCTGTTTCAGAAAAATGACAGTCAAGGGTCTTCATTTAGTATTGCTACCAAACATGTCTTGTGGATCTGGTTTCTTCAGCAGCTAGAATAAAGTAGAAATAGATGGCTCGGTAGCTTATGGAGATACTGTTCATTCTGCTGTCACACACAGGGTATGAGTGTCTCCTGGATGGAAGTGCTCATACCCTGCTCAGGAGAGCCACTTGTGTTCTAAAGAATAAGTGTATTCATCGTAGGTTGTTTGAAATCTGTGGTTAGCAGTGTTTACATCTGCATTGTAAAGAGTTATAAATGCTAAGTCCAGGGAAAAGAAAGTAAGTAGTTTGCTGGGTGTGAATTATGGTGTGAATGATTACACTGTTACTGTCTCAGACACACCAGAAGAGGGCATCAGATTGCCACTATGTGGATGCTAGGAATTGAACTCAGGACCTCTGGAAGAGCAGTCAGTGCTCTTAACTGCTGAGCCATCTCTGCAGCACTGTGCCTGGCATTTTCTATATTTAAAAAAAAAAAAATTATGCCATACAGTCACACTGAATGATTTGACAGCGTTATTAACAAGAGGAAATAAAAACCCCAATGTTACATTTTAAGAGGACAGTGTTGAAAAGAAACCAGCTTTTATTCCACCTTCCCCATAGGTCAGAGTCCAAATATCTGTAAAGCTAGAGAAGGCATGGTGAGCGAATGCTCCCAGAACAGTGTGTTGTATCTTCATTGTCTTGTCTAAGGACTACTTCTTTAAACACTTGTTCCCATTCTTCTCTCTGTAGGAGGCTTGGGAACAGAAAGAAGATGATGACCTCAAAAGGGCTACAGAGTTAAGTCTTCAAGGTATGAGGAGGATTTCAATTATATTTTTAAATGGAAAAGTATATTAATTCATAGAAAAACATTTTAAACATTTTTTTAGACAAAGTCTCATTTAGCTTCAGGTGTCTTTGGAACTCTCTATAGCCAAGGATGACCTTAAGCTGATCCTCCTGAGTACTGAGATCACAAGTATGCAGTGCTGCAGTAGTGAAGATCACATGCAGGGCCTATGTGTGCTAAGTATACACTCTGCCAACTGAGCTAGGTCCCTAACCCTTTCTTTTGTGGTCTTATTCAGTTTATTTTAGTGCAGTAACAAATTTGAACACCTCCCAAGTACAGAGGTACAGTACCTTAGAAGTCCTTACATACATACCTTAGAAGTTCATACATACGTAGGTATGTATGTCTGTTTCTCAGAGAAAATCACTGTTGTAGTATTTCTGTTAGCATGCATGTATGTATGTATTTATATATGTATATATGATTTAATTTTTTAAAACTGGGGCTGGAGAGATAGTTCAGTGGTTAAGTGAACTGGTTCCTCATCCAGAGGTCCCAGGTTTGATTTCCAGCACCCATATAATGTCTTATATCTATATATATCTTTATCTATATCTCTAGCTCCACAGAATACACCACCTCCTCGTGATGTCCAGGAGCACCAGGCATGCACATAGTACATAAATATGTGTAGGCAAAAGACCCAATATATAACAAGTAAATCTAAAAATATATACGTACAGTTTAAAAGTTATTTTACTATCTACACCTATATCAAAGTAACATTTTTAATCTTGAAAAACAAAATAGCAAGACAATATTTATAGAAGATTTTATAGTTCCATTGCTAAGATTTCTACAATTTATGGCTTTAATCCAATTGACTTTTCTAACAGTTCACTCTCAGGAAGTCAGTTGAGAGTCAAGAGTAAGGATTCCGTAGCATAAGATTCACACACATGGAGGTGGAGAGATAGTCCAGTGGGTAAGAGGACTTGCTGTGCAAGCATGAAGAATTGAGTTTGGATCCCTGTACCTATGTTAAAGGAGGAAAGAAAGAAAGAAGGAAGGAAGCCAGCCAGCCAGCCAGCCAGCCAGCCAGCCAGCCAGCCAGCCAGCCAGGCCTGCTCACAGATATGCTTGTAATCCTCGTACCATGAGGTAGTGAGGAGCTATCAAAGTGAGAGGATGACTGGAGCTGGCTGCCAGCCTACCTCTAGGTTCTGAGGAAGAGATCCTCTTTCACAGGAAGCAGGCAGAGAACAGTAGAGTAGAATACATAGACACACTTTTTGTTTTGTTTTGTTTTGTTTTGTTTTTCGAGACAGGATTTCTCTGTATAGCCCTGGCTGTCCTGGAACTCACTCTGTAGACCAGGCTGATCTCGAACTCAGAAATTGCCTGCCTCTGCCTCCCAAGTGCTAGGATGAAAAGCGTGTGCCACCACCACTGCCTGGCTAGGCTACATAAATACATTTAAAATGCATATAAATTTTTAGAAACTCACACATGGTCGTGTTATTTGGCAGAATATTTGGACCAAGTACAGGAGGTAGACAGAGGTCTTAATCTTAGATGGCTCTTCAGTTCTGTTTCTAAACTGCCTTCGGTTTTTCTCCAGTTCTCAGAAAGAGATGGAGCCAGAACACACTTGGGTAGTATAAAATGAGTGATCCTGACTGAAAAGCAGAGTACAGAGGAAAGCATTGTCAGCACCATAGTTAGGACAGAATTACAGACACACAGTGAGGCTTCTCAGGCCTTCTTCTTCAGGACAATCTGGCTATGGGTGTCCACAAAGGGATGATCTTGAACTGCACCTCCTACATCTGCCTTCCTAGTGCTAGAAATGGGATCCTGTAGCACAACACCTGCCTTCACTTTTGTAGTTTTATTTTATTTTGTTTTGTTATTTTTAAGACAGGATCTCATTATAAAGCTGGGCTGGCCCTAGAACTCACTATACAGACCAAATTGTCCTCCATCTCATAGAGATCCACCTGCCTATGCCTTTTGAGTTAGGATTAAAGGAGTGTGACACCATGCCTGGTTCCAGTTGTGTATTGATGGAGAACATGCCCATCCATCCTCCCACTCCCTCACTACTCCCCAGTAGCTTTCTTTTTTTTTTCTCAAAGATTTATTTGTTATTATACATAAGTATACTATAGCTGACTTCAGACACACCAGTAGAGGCTGTCAGAGCTCATTATGGGTGGTTATGAACTACCATGTGGCCATGGAATTTGAACTCAGGACCTTTAGAAAAGCAGTCAGTGCTCTTACCTGCTGAGCCATCTTGTCAGCCTCCCAGTAGCTTTCTTTTTTTCTTTTTTCTTTTGTTGTTGTTGATGTATTGTTTTGGTTTTTCGAGACAGGGTTTCTCTGTGTAGCCCTGGCTGTCCTAGAACTCACTCTGTAGACCAGGCTGGCCTCAAACTCAGAAATCCACCTGCCTCTGCCTCCCAGTAGCTTTCTTTTTTTATAGCCCTGGCTGTCCTGGAACTCACTCTGGAGACCAGGCTGGCCTCGAACTCAGAAATCCGCCTGCCTCTGCCTCCCAAGTGCTGGGATTAAAGGCGTGCGCCACCACCGCCCGGCTCCCAGTAGCTTTCTTAAGAAAGAGTAATAGTTTAAATATTTTGGAGTCCTTACAAGTTTTATTTATTCTTAATATTTTGTCTGAATATAGGATTCCTGATTTGCAGTCAAAAAATCCTTCTCTCCATGACTTCATTGTTAATGACGTGTTATTTTCAGAGTTGCTATCTCAAATGTAAAAGCCTTCCTTTATCCTGTTTGTCCCTTGAAGCTTGTAGCGCCTTGCTTCCAGGTGCACTTACTCTTAAACTAGAAATGTGTGTCCTTCAATTCTTAGAAATTTTAATTGCCCCTTCTAGTTTCCTTTCTTTTCTGAGGTAAAGTGTCATATAGCACAACTGACCTTAAATTCCTGATGCTCCTGCCTCCCCTCCCAAATGCTGGAATTCCTTGCATATAGGCTCATGCCTTGCTTTCTTTTCTCTCTTTGAAACTTGTATTATCTAGGAGTTGGGCTAGGCCTTGTGATTTCCTCACATCTTCTAATGAGTGTTTTTGTCGTTTTGGTGTGCATTCTGGGAAGCTTCTTCATTCAGCCTTATCTAACTGCAAGCTTCCGAGTTCTGTCTCTACCATCTGTTTAATTGTCCAGAGATGTTGTTTTATGGCTGTTCTTTTTTTCCTTATTATTTGTTTCACTAGGGTAATATCTGAACTATGATTTATTTATGGCTGTAAATAGTTAATTGGCTCCATGTTTTCTCTTCCCCAAGTAGATTATTTCCTTTAGCTTGCTCTAGCTGGTATGTTTGGTCTGTGTAGTCCCTTGTTAAAAGCTTGTTCATGTATCCAATAATCCTTACTGTTAGTTTATCATTAAGATGAGGGAGCTAAAGAGATTAATTGTAACCTATAAGCACATGAACAGATCAAGTTTTAAGTCTTACTCTAACCCAAGCTGGCCTTGAGTTCACAGCAGTCAATATCCCAAGTACAGGAATTACAAGGTGTGAGCCACCATTCCTGCAGCTTTCATGGCTATTCAAGTGCCTGGGGTGTTTTCACTCTCTTACCTTTGTTCTAGACTGTTCTATAATAACAGAGCTAGAGATGTGAGTCACTTTCCTCATTCGGTGTGCATCCATCATGACTTCATCTGTGCTTCATAGTCCTTAAACTAGAGACTGTTTAACCTCTTCAAAGAACAGAGCCCTAGAATCCTGTCCTTTAGCACTGTATAGTTAGGGAAATGGTATGTTTTCTTTTCCATTCTTTGGTGTTCGTGCCTTTTAAATGTCCTTCTGCTATGATTTTTTTTTCTTTGTTATAAGCAAAGAACTATTTATTTACAAATTCTTTATGTAGAACCATTAATGAAAATGGCTTATATACTGAATTTGTATGATTTGGATGAAATGTAAGAGCTAAAGTTGAATTCCCTTTTTTTCTTTTAAGATTTATTTATTTATTATATGTAAGTACACTGTAGCTGTCTTCAGACGCACCAGAAGAGGGCGTCAGAACTCATTATGGGTGGTTGTGAGCCACCATGTGGTTGCTGGGATTTGAACTCATGACCTTTGGAAGAGCAGTCAGTTCTTACCCGCTGAGCCATCTCACCAGCCCCCTGAATTCCCATCTTTATGTTATATTTCAAGAACTGGTTTCATATTTTAAAAAAATATGAAAATTATTGGCTTTTCTGTGGCCTCCTTTTGTTTTGTTTTGTTCTTGAGATAAAGTGTCACTGTGTAGCCCTGACTGGCCTGGAATTTTCTATGTAGATTGGGTTGGCCTTGAACTCATAGATTTGTCTACCTCTGCCTCTTTTGTGCTAGATTTAGAAGCTTGCTAATTTGACCTCTTTGCTGAGCATGGGAGCTACAGGAAGTGAACTTGGATTATCTGTATAATTATGTATTCTTTCTCAGTTTATTCATTTCTTATGATTGGATACCCTTTTGGAGGGTTGTTGTTTGGTTGGTTGGTTTTTGGTTTTTGAAGACAGGGTTAATCTGTGGATCATAAATATATATGACTGTTTTGCCCATGTATATGTATGTATATCATATGTGTGCCTGTGGAAGTAAAAAGAACTAGAGTTATTGACTATTGTGAATTGCCATGTGGATCATGGAAACTGAACCTAGGTCCTCTGCAAGTACAAATGCTCTTAACAACTGAGCCATCTCTCTAGCCCCAAGATACCTTTATCATGTCAATGTATTTCAAAGAAGAGTCCGACACGGCTTGCTATACAAGCATGAGGACATGAGTTTTAGTTCCCAGCACCCACCTAAAAAGCCAGGTATGGTTGTGTGTACTTGTTTTATTTACTATAATATTCTTAGTAATTCTTGAGAATTTAATAAATGTATATAATGTTTCAATCATATTCATGTTCCACCTCTCTCCTTACTTCTCCCAGATCTACCCTCATGTCTCCACAGCCCCCATCAATTGCATGTTTTTCTATATAGCCAAACAAGTCCAAATTTTATCACCCATCTATTCCTGGGTATGAGGTTATCCACTAGAATGTGATAAACATTCCTGAGCCCATACTCTTAAAGAAAACTGACTCCCTCCCTAAGAAGTCATAAACTATTCACAGATCCTCAGTTAGTGGTGATGCTGCATGAACCTCTGGCCCTTGTCATAGTTACTTTTCTGTGCTTATGATAAAATACCATCACCAAGGCAACTTACAAAAGAAAGCATTTTATTTGACTTAAAGTTTCGGAGTGTTAGAACCCATGATGGTGGAGCAAAGGCATGGCAGCAGAAAGAGTTGAGAACTCACATCTTAATCTATAACTATGAGGCAGAGAGCAAGCAACACACTTCAGATGGCACCTCTAAGGACTTACCTCTTCCAACAAGGCCACACCTCCTAATCCTTCCCAAAATAGTAGTTCCAACAACTAGGGACCAAGTATGAGCCTATGGTTGCCATGTGCTCATTCAAACCACTATACCACTCCATGCTATAATGTTGACTGGCTTGATCTTGGGCAAGCAATTATAGCTGCTGTGAGTTCCTAAGTAGAGCAGCCTGACATGTCCAGAGATACTGTTTTACTCCAGTCCCCCTGACCTCTGGTTCTTAGTCTTTCTATCCCTTCTCTTGTGGTGGTCCCTGCACCTTAGGAGCAGGTGGTATTGTATAGGTGTCCTATTTGTGGCTGAACTCTCCCTAGACTCTTTGCCCTTTGACTGTTTGTGAGTTTCTGTGTTACACTGTCTACTGCACATAGAAACTTCTCTAATGAACATTGATAGCTGCACTAATCAGTGGGCACACAGATTCAGAGGGCAATTTAATACTTTGTCCATTTAGCAAAATAACAGTAGTAGATTTATCCCTTGGGTCTATAAACTCCCC
Organism: Mastomys coucha; assembly: GCF_008632895.1. NCBI lineage: Eukaryota > Metazoa > Chordata > Mammalia > Rodentia > Muridae > Mastomys > Mastomys coucha. The sequence continues at coordinate 100,401,018 of NW_022196896.1, read as the reverse complement.
AGCCATTGTTTCTTAGTGAGATTTATAGTATCTAGTATGAGTTTCCTCCTGTGAGTAGGCCTTAAATCCGGTTAAAAGGAAGCTGGATACAACCATAGCATTTGTTCCACTGTGCACCCATGGGCATATCTTGCCATGCTAGTTGCTACTGTAGCTCACATGGGTTCACAACTGGGTAAAACTGTTGATGACTCTTTCCCCCCAACATCTTCTGGTAAGCTATGTGAAGGCATACTTGAAATCAAAGTGCCAGGGGAGTGAGGACAGTCTTACCAGAAACCATCCTAGTGAGAGACCTTCTCTTTAAAAATCTAGGTAGAGGGATTGGAGAGATGGCTCAGTGCTTACAAACACTCTGGCTGCTCTTGCAGAGGACCCGGGTTCAATCACCAGCCCCTTCATGGCAATTCACAATCATGTGTGGCTGTAATTCAAGGAGATTTATCATCCATTTCTGGCCAAGAAAAGGGGCACTTCTTTCACAGATTCCTGTGTCTGCAGTTACTTCCTAGGGTGTCTGAGTGAATTGGAAGTCTGTTGATAGAATATTCTGTTCTCTCAGGATGATGAGATGAATATTTGAAGCTAGGTTTTTGGTTTGTTTCGGGCTTTTTGTTTATTTGGTTTGGTTTGGTTGAGACATGGTCTTGTTTTATAGTCCAGAGTACACTGTTGTCACTGTCTTCAGCTTTCCTTCTGCCTGGTGTTAGGATTGTAGGTGGGCACCCTCCAGTCTAGCCTGTCTTGAGCCATCTTATGTCTGTTCTAAGACCTTTTACGAGACCCATCTTTCTGTTCTTCAGAGTTTAACAACTCTTTTCTGGATTCCCTGGGCTCAGATGAGGACTCTGGAAATGAGGATGTTTTTGATATGGAGTACACAGAAGCTGAAGCCGAGGAGCTGAAAAGAAATGCTGAGGTATGGTTGGTGACACTGCGCGTGTTCCTTCTGCTCCTTCTCTTTAGAGACTCCTTCAGGATAGCACAGCTTCTGCCCCTCAGCTGCTGGCAACACATCTCATCTTCTCTTCTCTTTTGCTCTTTATTTCTTTCAGAAAAATCAGAAATACATCCTGACTTTCTGTTCTTCTTTAGATAAGAACATATATATCCATATAAATGAAGACATAAATATATTACATTACCTTTAGTTTTTTTCCAAGTAACTACTAATGTATCTTTATATTTAGTGAAAGCTGCTCATTCAGTTAATTCTGTAATAATAAACATGTTGTATACCCTCCTACATTTTGTTTTGTTTCGTTAGTTTGTTTTTTGAAACAGGTTTCTCTTTGTAGCCCTAATTATCCTGGAACTTGACCTCAAACTCACAGAGATCCACCTGGATCCAAGTGCTGGGAGTAAAGGTGTACACTACCATGTCCAACATCCTTCTCTCTTTGCAAGTAATTGCTTTTCCCCAAAAATACTGATTACTTGGGATTCCACTCTTGTAGCACACAACTATTATTAGCAGCTACTAATATATTATTTTGTCATTCCCACCTTCATATGTGCTTAGAAATGTTATAACCTAAGCAGTGTTTTTATTCTGCTTGTTAAATACTATTTGCTTGACTTAGTGTCTCACACCTATAATCTCAGCACTTGGGAGGCTAAATCAAGAAGATCCACCAAGAAGAGTTCAAGGCCAGCATGGACTACAGAATAAGATCCTGTGTCCAAAGGGGAAACGATTATTTACAAGTTCTTTTGTTCCTTTTTTAACTTTATGGTTTTGTTTGTTTTTTATTTATTGTATGTATATATAAGTGCTCTATCTGTATATGGAGCCTATATACCAAAAGAGGGCATCAAATTCCATTACAGATGGTTGTGAGTCACCATGTGGTTGCTAAGAATTAAACCCAGGACCTCTGCAAGAGCAGCCAGTGCTCCTAACCACTGAGCCATCTCTCCAGCCCTTGTTTTCTTTTTTTTAAATGAAGTCTCCTGTAGTTCAGACTAACAAAAGAACCAGCTATGTGCCAAGAATGGCCTTCTATACCTCCTGAGTACTATAGTCTTTTGTCACCATGCTCTGTCTATAGAGTGCTGTGCCGAACCCAGTCTCATCTCCAGCCTGAGCACTTTATTCTAATGTCTAGAGTCCTTTAAATGAACATGCTACTTAGGTAAATTTTTTTAAGGTTTTTGTTTATTTATTTATTTATTTGTTTATTTATTTATTATAAGTACACTGTAGCTGTCTTCAGGCACACCAGAAGACAGATCTCATTACAGGTGGTTGTGAGCCACCATGTGGTTGCTGGGATTTGAACTCATGACCTTCGGAAGAGCAATCGGTGCTCTTAACCCTTGAGCCATCTCACCAGCCCAACTTAGGTAATTTTTAACTAACACTGAACATTTAAATTAGATTTGGTGGTGGTGGTGGTGGTGGCTTTCTTTTGGTTTTTGAGAAAGGTTTTTTCTGTATAATATAGTCCAAGGTGGACTAGAATTCAGATCCTTCTGCTGGGCACTGGGGATACAAACATGCTTCCCCATACCACTTCCACTTTTGATTATAATAAATGATGCGTTCAGCAACTGTGTGTGATTATTGTGTTCTCCACATTTTGAATTTCCTACTTAAGATAAACTTCCCAAAGTAAAATAATTTATCAAAATTTATGAGTTGCTAACTTTTTTTGTTTGTTTTCTTCAAGACAGAGTTTCTCTGTATAGCCCTGCTTATCCTGGAGCTTGCTTTTTAGACCAAGCAGGGTGGCCTTGAACTCAGAGATCTGCCTGCCTCTATCTCCAAAGTGCTAGGATGAAAGGTGTGTGCTACCACTGCAGGGCACTAGGTAGTTTTTTATTTCCCGATAGCTGTATTCCTTCTTCAGGTTTGGCTTTTCTGTATATCCTATAGTGTATGAATTTCACTTTAATTTTTTATTTTATTGACAATATTTTAATACAGTATTTAAAATGTAGAAATCTATCCATAATTATTGCAGTAACACAGTAACTTTTCATTCTGCTGTGCAGTAAGTCCATAACTGAACATAACTTTCTGTAGGGTTGTAGTTAGAATATACATTCAGGTGGATTTGAAAAATAAGCTAATATATTGCTAATGGGAATAATTTTCCTATAAAGTTGAATAACATAATTGATCTACTGCTAATAAGTCAACTTATTGGATAAATGCTAACATTATTATTCTAATGTTACAGTGAGTAATTTAATATACATAAAGTATACCTTTTTTGAAGATTTGTGCATGCATGTATGTGTGCACTCTGTCAAGGTCAGAAGAGGACCTCAGCTCCCCTGGAGCCAGAGTTTTATAGGCAGTTGTGCCTATGTGGGTGCTATGTAAGTACAGGATGCTCTTGACTGCTGAGCCATTTCTCCAGTCCCAAGTATATACTTTCCTTTTAAAATTTTTCTTACAATAACTCCTAGAGATAAGAGTCATATGGTAAGGTTTATAAACAAAGTAACCACTGAAGTTTTTTTACTGACTTTTTTTTTAAGGTTTATTTATTTATTATATATAAGTATACTGTAGCTGTCTTCAGACACACCAGAAGAGAGCATTAGTTCTCATTATGGGTGTTTGTGAGCCACCATGTGGTTGCTGGGATTTGAACTCAGGACCTTCGCAAGAGCCATCTCACCAGCCCTTTTTACTGACTTTTACTACACTATGCACTCAAGATTATCTATATCACCTTTGATTAAAGTCAGTATTTTACTTTTATTCAAATGAAGGGTTATGTCCACTTCCTTTTGTTTTCAGACAGGAACTCTTCCTCATTCCTATCGGCTCATCAGTGTTGTCAGTCACATTGGGAGCACCTCTTCCTCAGGTAAATGGACGTCATGACTTTCGCATTTGTTAACAAAGCAGCCACCATTTGCCCCATGTGTTATTATTTGCATGTCTTTGCTAGGTGTAGGTTGACTACTTGAAGGAAAACTTATAAGACTAAGGATGTCATTGATAAAGTGCTTGCCTACTAGCATGCAGGAAGCCCTAGGTTTCATCTCCACACTGTATAAATTTGAAAGAGGGATACACATCTGTGATCCCAGCATTCATAGAGTGGAGGCAGGAAGATCAGGGCCTGTCTGAAACCTCATCTATAAAAAGATAAGAAACACATTAAAAATATTCTCTTAATTACACATTGTATAAGTTGATGTGACTATTTTGGTTTTTCTATTCATAAATGATGATAAATATTCTCCTGAGCAAACATAAAGAGAAGTGATTGAGAAAGACACATGTATGCACTCGTGCAAAAAATAAAGTAAGAAACTGTCTCTCTGGGTTTGGTACATTTCTGTAATGCACTGAAACTTGAGAAGCAACATGGTTAAAACAAACAAACAAAAAATTTCAAGGACTTGTGAACCACGTAAGTGAGTGCAAGGTTAACCAAGCTTCCTAAAGACACTCTGTCACAAATGGCCAAGAGCTGAAATGTAACTCTGTTGCAGAGTACACACACAACCCTATCACTTTTACTTCTCTGTATATTTTTTTAAAAAGAAATATTGCTGAAGTTGATAATAATGAGGCCGTGACTTGTTTCTCTTTCTCAAATGTTTGATAACTGAGAAAAAGATTTATTTTGAAAAACTAATTTTTTGATTTTATGTTTCAGGTCATTACATTAGTGATGTGTATGACATTAAGAAACAGGCATGGTTCACTTACAATGACCTGGAGGTCTCTAAAATCCAAGAGGCTGCTGTGCAGAGTGATCGAGATCGCAGCGGCTATATCTTCTTCTATATGCACAAGTAAGAACCCTAGCAGACAGCAGGAACAGGCTGGAGCCACACTCTGCTCCCTGCACTCTGTAGTTGGGGGCTTTAGAGTTTCCTCTCTTTGCTTAATTAGGGTTTCTCCATTGATGGTTCCTCATAACTCCCAAATATTTTCTCTGCTCACATTATCATCTTGTAAGAATATCTGGGAATTTGTGGTTTTTCTGTGGTAGGACATTTTTTTAATTTTTATTTATTATACACACACACACACATATGATGTAGCCGTCTACAGACACACCAGAAGAGGGCGTCAGATCCCATTACAGATGGTTGTGAGCCATCATGTGGTTGCTGGGAGTTGAACTCAGGACTTCTGGAAGAGCGGTCAGTGCTCTTAAACTCTGAGCCATCTCTCCAGCCTGGTAGACATATCTTATCATAAGCTGGTCTTCAGTTCTACCAGTGAAGTCTGATCATGTGACTAGGAACTGCAAAAAAGTTCTTACTACAGCTAACTGCTGGCACTTCCTCATTCTTAGACATCAGCTTCCAGAGTTAGGATGCTCAAGCAAGTGAACTGCTGACTTAACAGAATGTGAGTGCCAAGCAGGATTGTGCAAGTTTTATCAATATCCATATCCTGGTTTGCTTTGGTTTGGTTTTTCCCTCACCTGTATTTCCCTCTACTCATTGAATTCTGATTTTTGTGGTTTGTTTTTTAAGGGAGATCTTTGATGAGTTGCTGGAGACAGAAAAAACCTCTCAGGCGCTTAGCATGGAGGTGGGGAGAACTGCCCGTCAGGCCTCATGAGGAGAACCTCGTGGACGGCAGCATTAGCTGCATGTCTGTCACTGCCACCCTTCTCACCATCCTCTGCCCGAAGAGAATTGGGAACTCTACTCGATGCAGGAGCAACAGCAGCTCAGGGCCAAACCAAAAGAAACTTCAGTCATGTACAACACTCCATCCTGTTTTATGGAAACCTTGGTCTCGTCTATAGCTGATTATCCTCTTTTTCTCCTACAAGAGTGCCGCTTCCTTTTGTCTTAGGAATGAATACATATTGTAAATATATATGTACATACCCATACACATATACTGAATGAATGGAGCCTTAAAGAGCTAGGATGAGCCACCAGAAGTAGTCCTCCTGCTCACAATGAATGCTGCAGCTATTTGGCCGAGAAATCAAAGTGTCCAAGCACATTCATCTGAGGAGGTGTGATGATGCACATAGCACTTGGCTTTTAACTTTTGGGTTGGTTTTTTTTTTTTTTTTTTTTCCTTTTTCTTTTTGGGTGACTTCACTCAAGTCCAACCTTCTATGTGTGTTGTAAGTAAAGTTCACTGGGAAGCTAGTTACACTAAAAACAGCTTCTTTTCCTTGCAAGAGGCATCTCTGTAGCCTGATCTGAGTTTTATTTTTCTTTTGATTTTATGACTCTCATACTGTTTACATGCAGTTTCCCAAAAATGGATTGTTGGTGCTTCAGAGTGTTACAGTCCCTCACTTGGTGTTTATTGTGCCCTTGGCATTTTCTCTCAGATGCCTCCGCAGTGTGTTCATCGCACTCTTCCATGGTGTGGTGATGTTAAAGCTAGAAGCTTATATTTTCTTCTGTATCATTTTTCCATGGGACAGGCATGACCCCAGTGGATTACAACCTCAATTATAAAAGGTTAAAAGACAGCTTGAACTCTTTGACAAGGCTGCTCAGGGCAGGGAAGAGCACTAGTCTCTGTCCTGCAAGCAGAGAGAGCAAGGGGCATGCCACTGTCTACAGTGTAGACTCTGGGCCACTAAAGCTAAAAGCTAAACACTGTTGCAAGGGTGAAATAAGTAGTGGGAGGGGATTCCAGGAGCTGTCAGTCAAAGGTGCCTAGTACATCTCTTACTTGTTAGTGCTCTGAGTGAGACCAACTGTCAGTGCAGTGGCAAGTACTACAGGAGTCACTCTGCCCACATGCCCGCCTGGGTAAGCAGCTAATGAAATCCTAGGATGAGCCTGGGGGAATTGTCAGCTCAAGTGTCACTAGAGTTGTACAGACCTTAGCAAAATGAAGCCTGCATTCGGTTTTTCCCTACTTTTTTTCTTACTTTTATTATTAATGGGAGGGTTAATGTGAGTTCTGAGTTAGGTGTGAAACCATATTAGATTTTCAGGAGATGTCAAAACCCATCACTGAAGATGTAACATCTTTTCTGGAAGAGTGTATTCAGAGAGCCCAGCCTAACTCTTGGAACCTGGGTGTATTCTCACATAATCACCTGTTCTAAAGCTCTGAATCGCTGACGTGTGCCTCGGTGCTTTGACTACTGATAAACTCTGACTCCTACATTTACCAGCACACATTATTATATTGAATGTTCCAAAGTGGCACGGGTAGGGTACTCAGCAGTTTACAACAGAGAAAAATATTTGTTTTTAAAACTAACTTTAAATTGTGTTGTTTCACCTCAAGCAGGAGCCTCCTTTTGTCTTGTTTTGCTTAAAAGTAAGTGGTTATCTCAAGTGAGGTGATGATCGTATGCAAGTTCTCTCTCGTCTATGCCCTAGAGAACTTCAGGCAGTTGAAATGATGAGAAAGTTTATTTAAAAAAAAAAAAAAAGATTGCATCGTGGTGTAATGCCCTGAGCCTGGACTGCCTCCAGGCACCTGGGCCTCTCTCACACCTGCTTATGTCCCTGTTGACTTACAAGGCCACTCGGCACAGAGCCTGATTCATTTTGACTCTCGTGTCTTGGCAGGACTTATTAGTTAAAATTAGGTTACTCCTTGCAAATTTAGGACTTGGATGTTATGTCCGGTCCATATATGACCTGTCAGCCCCTCCTCTCTTCTTTCCCTTGACTGCTTGACTCCAAATGGCACTTTCACCTAGACTGCATTGATAGGGTGCTGGTTATTCAAAGGGGGCTGTGTCTATGTTAAAATTATGAGTGAATAATATATTCCTTTTTTTTTTAAACACTGTGATCAAAGAATTGGGGAATAGAACAATTAACATATTGGACTAAGAAGGGACAAATTATTAGATAGGAACAGAAGGTATCCATTCCCTTCAGTCAGCATCATAACTTTCCTGTGTAAAATGCGAAATATATGGTTATATTACTTTAAATGACTGAACTGGAATTTTATAGCAATTAGTACTCTATGCAATCTTCTCATCTTAGCCAAAACTGGAAGAGAAAATAAACTAAAAAGTTGATTTTTCCACCCTCAACCCCCATGTTATGCAGAGTTAAAAAGCTGCATGTGAATATTGTTTATTTTAGTAGCCAAGACTATCATTTAGGTCTGTGGGGAGGCTAGTACTCTTGTTTCATAGGGATAGATGTATGTACACACACTCATAAGCCTTGTCCCAGCAGGAAGAATAAGTAAATCCATGAATTGTTTATTTTCTGATTCCAAATTAGTTTCTTCTGTGGTCGAGTTTAACCTAAACAGCTCAGCAGTAGCAGACATAGCCAGTGTAGATGTTTGTACATTTTAAGATGTAATACTTACAAATCGGTTAACTCTGGGTACAGATATTGAACTTCACATTTTTTTTTCTCTTTTTCTTCTAGATGAAGTATAAAACTTAGGGGGAAACTCTAGTAGTTCAGACCTCAACATACTGACGCTGAGTTTTTCCCACACAGCTGCTGTGGTGTGGCACAGACCCATATGCAGATCTCTTAACTAGATCTAAGTTCCTGTGAACCTTGTATGTATAGGGACACTTTTAGAAACTTCAGCCCAGCACATGAAAGTTGCATCAATGTGTCCACTCTTCTGCCTGCTTTATAGTAACATCTCCCTGCAAATATGTATGAAGACAGGTTTCTGCCCTCTAATATCCTTGTAATGCATTACTTAAAATTCTGTGTAGTCAGGTGGTGGTGGTGCATGCCTTTAATCCCAGCACTTGGGAGGCAGAGGCAGGCAGATTTCTGAGTACAAGGCCAGCCTGGTCTACAGAATGAGTTCCAGGATAGACAAGGCTACACAGAGAAACCCTGTCTTGAAAAAAAAAATTGTCTATATTGTCCTACCATCTAAAGAACTATTTTATTGAGAACTCTCTCATTTCTTGGCCATGGGAGTTTTGTAACAGGTACTTATATATGTTACCACAGTAGACTCCTTGGCGGTTTGCTTTAGTCACTAGATCTGAGCAGTCTCTCATTTGTACACGATTAGTTAACGATCCTTTCCATGAGTGTCGTGTATCTGGTCTAGAAGTTTTCATTATAGGTGTTCCCATATGAATAAACGTTTTAGTGGCAGTGGACTTAAAAGTTACAGATATGACATAGTCCTCAGGACTGAGGGAAAGCTGGATGAGGGTCACTCAAGATCCAGGTGTATGTATCAAGCCAGATCAAGAACGAAGGGCAGTTGTCTGAACTAGTCAGTTGGAATAAGAGCGGGCAAGAGGGAGACCATTGTAGTGTGTGCACCTGTCCCCTTGCTTCCTTCTTCACATTTCCTCCCCACCCTCCCTAGCCTCTTGGTGGGGGTTCTTCATGCCTGGGGGAGGAAAACAAGTGAGGTTCCTGCACTTTGCCGATTGAGCCGCTCCCAAGTTTGCTGGCAGCTTTGGCCACATTATTTGTGAGGTGGCTTTTTTTCCTTTGTGTTCAGAGCGACTTCAGTTCTGATTATTGATGTGTGTGGAACGGCGTTTTATCTGTGTTTTAGCAGAGCTGTTTCTCTTGTCCTTTAAGGCCTTTAAGGGTTTTCCCTGGTTTTGTTTTTAAATTATACAGATTTGTTTTTGTGGGGTTTTTTTTGTTTGTTTTTTGTTTTTTTTTTTTTTTGGTATGTGTGTGAGAGACATTAAAACCTTTATTAACCTCATATTAGTTTGATGTATTTGTTTAAAGGGACATGTTCCTGGGGATACTGGATAGCCAGTTTTAAGAGGCTTCTATTGGCTTCTGGTTGGACTTCACATAGCAAGCCCATATTCTTGGCGTTGTGGTCATTTGAGGAGTCTGGAGCTTTGCACAGGCTTCTGGGTCACGGCTTGTAAGCCCAGCTTTGGCCTGAGCTCTCCCTTTTCTTTGAGTACAGAGGAGGATGAGAGAACACTCGAGTGTGTGAAGGTGCCGAAGAAAACCCCAGATGCTAATGTCTCCTGGAGTGCTTGGCTGTTCATCTAAGGAAAGAAAACTCTAGAACAAGATTCCACAGGGCTGTGGCATATTTCTGAAGGAATGGGCAGATACTATTATAAACAGAAGGAATTGTCACACTGTGGCTCACAGATACAATTGGACATTTTCATCTGGCACAGAACTAAAACCAGTAATGGCAGAGCAAAGCCCTTGAAGGTTGGGTAGGGCTGCTGGACAGCCAGAGCTTCCATTCTCAAAACAGTCCTTTTTCTTTCTTGATGTTTTGTTGCTTCCATCGAGGCAGGGCAGAGAAGGCAGCTGGAGTCATCCCCAAGGCCTTAGTGAAGTCTTCAGTGGACAGGTGCTCCTAGGAGAGAAGCAGAGGACAAAGGTCACAGTCTTCCCCTGGGTTTGCTCAAGATGAGTCATACAGATGTGGCAAGTGATCAAACAAATGAGGGACAAAAGCTAACGCTGTCAGGAGCCAGGGAAGGGGAGGAGGAGGAAGTGTGACACGAATAAATGTTCATGTAGTCAGTCAGTCAGGCTTCTGCCATGTTAGGCTTGAAGTCAAATCTCAGATCTTGGCTTCTTTAAGGAACTTCTTTCCATGCTCCAACTCTATGAAGTGGGAGTTTAGGTGGCCCCCTGACCCAGACTGGGACTTGAACTCCTGGATCACAGGCATGTTCTGCCAGGCACAGTTTTTATGCTGCAAAGTTCAAACCCAGGCTATATTCTTAGCGCAAAATGGGAGCTATATCTTTCTTTGAGATGGGATATTATTGTGTAGCCTTGGCTTGCCCAGAACTCATTTTGTAGACCAGGCTGGCCTTGAACTCTTAGAGATGAATTTGCTTTCAGAGTACTTGAGATTAAAGGTGTACACCACCACACAGCTCAGGGATGTTTCTTTTTGTTGATTTTTGTTTGTTGGGGGGTTTTGCTTGATTGGTTTGGTTTTTTGGTTTTTCTGGCCTCCAGGAGTACTACATGCACATGGTACACATACATTTAAGCAAAACACCCATACACATAAAAATAAATAATAAAAACTTAATAAGATATAAAAAGCTAGGGAAAAAAGGCATGGTGGCACATTCCTGTAACTCAGAAGTACTTGGAAGATATAGGCAGGAGAGCCCAGTGCTCCAGCACCTGCCTGCCTACTATGTGCAAAGCCTAGTTTAAGTCTTAAACTGTTCTGAAGTGGAGTTGCCCCAGGGGATGTTTCTCTGCTCCTAGAGTGGCTACATTGAGCAGCTTCTTAAACACCATTAGATGGGTTTCAAGCTCAGGTGGGTATGACATTCCAGTTCCCTACCCTGTCGTTAGACTTGACTCCCGGGCCTCGGCTTTTTCTCGAGTCTCCTAGGAGAGCAGTTTGGGAATGGCGATATAAGGATATCAGTGGGTAGGAACTGGGTACCAAGTCTGATAGAGCCCTATATTTGTCAAAATTACAGCTACTATGATAGACTAAACTCTACACTTGGGTCCATGCTACCCATACCTATCCTCACCCCCACTGCCCTCCCCTGGACCCAGACTGCTGAACTCTGACCCCAACTAGAAGGCAAAGACTGCCCATCCCAATGAGCCTGTATCTTTCATGGCCCTGCTCTTGAGTTCTGCAGGCCTGCCAGCTGATTACCAGCCTCACCCTTGCTCATAGCTGCCTCCCAGAGGTTGAGTCGTCAACACTACCATCACCCTGGTGCTGCTGCTGCCATTGAGACCCACCATTCTGCTCTTGTTAATAATGGCTCACCTTTAGAGTTTGAGTGAGCCAAAAATGTCTGAAATCTGCCTTTTCCCCATTTGGCACTGAACTCAAACCTCCACATAAGATGCATATAATATCCATGATTTAAAAAAAAAAAATCAGTAGCTGGGTGGGTAGCTCAGAAGTTAAGAGCACTTGCTGCTCTTACAGAAGACACAAGTTCAGTTCCCAGCATCTACACACGATGACATAAAACCATCTGTAATTCATTACAGGGGATTTGGTACCTTTTTCTGACCTCTGTAGACAACATGGGTGTGGTACACACACAACATGCAGACAAAATACTCCTATACATAAATCTTTTTTTAAAAAATTAAGAATCTTGCTGGGCGGTGGTGGTGCACATCTTTAACCCTAGCACTTGGGAGGCAGAGGCAGGAGGATTTCTGAGTTCGAGACCAGCCTGGTCTACAGAGTGAGTTC
>NW_022196896.1:100376840-100388252 GCF_008632895.1 Mastomys coucha | reverse complement strand
TGTGTATGCGCGCGCGTGCACAAGCTCCAGGGATTCCCCACCCTAGCCCTCCCCCCCTTGTCTATTTCGCCAGAACTAGAATTAAAAGCATGAGTCACCATGCCTGCCTTTGTTTGTTTGTTTGCTTGTTTGTTTTTGTTTCTCAGACAAGGTTTCTCAGTCTTGCCTGTCCTAGAACTTATTCTGTAGACCAAGCTGGCCTCCAACTCAGCAATTCACCTGCTTCTGCTTCCTGAGTGCTGGGATTAAAGGTGTACACCAACACCCCGATTTTTTTTTTTCTTAGATGTATTTGTTTATGTTTTTTGTACGTGTATGTATGGGAACATTCATGCAGTACCACATAAGTTATGAGGCATCAAATCCCCTAGAACTGGAATTAAGGATAGTTGACAACCACCATGTGAGTACTGGGAGCCAAGCCTGGGTCCCCTGGCACTTTATTTAAGTCATGCCTCCAGCCCCATAGATGGCATTTGATATAGGTACTAGAGGTGCAGCTCAGGGCCTCAGAGTTCACAACAAGCACTTAGGGACTGAGCCATCTTCCCAGCCCTAGTTAATGGTTTTCTTGACTGTAAAATGAGATGGTAGATACAGACTTGAGTCTGTATATAGCCCGGGCTGATCTTAAATTCACTAAGTAGCTCAGGCTAGGCTCAAACTAGAAATGATCCTCCTGCCTCAGCTTTCCCAAGTGCTGAGTGTGTGTCACCATGCCCCACCGTTTGAAAACTTCTGTACACCAGAAGATGAAACAAGCTTCTGGGCATCCTAGAGCTACAGTGAGGACATAGGCACTGCCGGGCGTGGCACACGCCTTTGATCCCAGCACTTGGGAGGCAGAGGCAGGCAGATTTCTGAGTTCGAGGCCAGCCAGGGCTACTCAGAGAAACCCTGTCTCGAAAAACAAACAAAAAAAGGGCTGAAGAGATGGCTCAGCAGTTAAGAGCATTGACTGCTCTTCCAGAGGTTCTGAGTTCAATTCCCAGCAACCACATGGTGGCTCACAACCATCTGTAATGAGATCTGATGCCCTCTTCTGGGGTGTCTGAAGATAGCTACAGTGTACTTACATATAATAAATAAATCTTTAAAAAAAAAGAAAAGGAAAGGAAAGGAAAAAAGGACATAGGTGCCTCCTTGCTTTCTAGACCCACGGGGAGAAGCCAGAGGACAGTGCATGATGGGAGAAGCCAGGGGACAGTACATGAATGATGCCTTTTGAGGCAAAAGGCAGGAAGGGCTTGCCTTTAAACTTGCAATGAACCTCCTGCCTCTGCCTCTTAAGTACTTGAATTACAGGTGTAAGCCACCATGCCCAGCTCAAAATATGGTTTTATATAGACAACATGTGTTGGTATAAGCACACACCTGCAAAGGTGTGTGTGACAGAGGACAACCTTGGTGTTGGCCTTAACCTTTCGCCTTGTTGGAAACAGAGTCTCTTATTGTTCACTGCAGTGTACACCAAACTAGCAGGTTCTTTCACAGGGGTCCCATGTCAGATGTTTACATTACAATCCATATCAGCAAGGAAGTGGCAGTGAAAGCATTTTATGGCTGGGAGTCACCACAACATAAGGAACTGTGTTCAAGGAGTTAGGAAAGGTGAGAGCCATTGCTTTGAATGACAGAGAAACACTGAGCTTAGTTTGGTCTAGGGTTTCTATCCTGGGAGTGACACAAATTTCCCTGCTTCATAGTCCTGATCCAGTAATGTATCAGTGTCACCCCCCTAAGCTTGCAGAGCCCTCTCCTTTAGCCACCACATACTTTGGGCTCCCCGTTCTTCTCCATCCTAGCAATTGGTCTCCTGATAGGTCTTCTGCCTGCACTTTGCCATCTGTTCATCTTATTTTTCACTGTGCAGCCTAAAGAGCTTTTAAAAGTGAAGTCTGAGTCCTGACGTTGATGACAAAAGCCTTTCATCATTGTTTGGGGAACAAAGACAAGAGAAATAGAAGTTCAAATCATCCTCCAAATTTGAAGCTAGCCTGTGCTACATGAGACCCTCCCTCAAAAAAAAAGAAAGAGTAAAACAACAACAACAAACAAACACAATAAACCACCAAAAGCTGGAGAGATGGCTCCGTGGTTAAGAGCACAAACTGTTTTTGCAGAGGATCTGGGTTCAATTCCCAGTAGTTACACTGGGCAGCTCACAATCACACTCCAAACTCCAGGGGATCCGATGCCTCTAGCCTCCACAGGTGCCTGCACCTACATGCACACATGCACACACACTCATACAAATAATTAAAAGTCTTATTTTAAATAAAAAAAACAGGCATAATGGCACACAGCTTTAATCCCAGCACTTGGGAGGCAGAGGCAGGCAGATTTCTGAGTTCGAGACCAGCCTGGTCTACAGAGTGAGTTCCAGGATAGCCAGGGCTATACAGAGAAAGTCTGTCTCAAAAAAACAAGCAAACAGGGGGCTGGTGAGATGGCTCAGCGGGTAAGAGCACTGATTGCTCTTCTGAAGGTCCTGAGTTCGGATCCCAGCAACCACATGGTGGCTCACAACCACCCATAATGAGATCGGTTCCACCTTCTCTGGTGTGTCGGGAGACAGCTGCAGTAAATTACTCTGGAGCGAGTGGAGCCAGCAGGGCCAGCAAAGGTCCTGAGTTCAACAACAGCCACACACGATAGCTCACGGCCGTCTGTACAGCTACAGTGTACTCATACACATAAAATAAATAAAAAATAAATCTTTAAAAAAAGAAAAGAAAAACAAGCAAACAAACAAAAAAATAGATTTAGTAATGCATATTATAGACAGAAACAGGAGGATTACTGCAAGCTCAAGGCCAGCTTAGTCTACATAGCAAGTTCCTATTCAGCCAGGTCTACAAAGTGAGACCCTATCTCTAACAAAATTTTATATTCATTTATTTATTTTATGTATATAAGTACACTGTAGCTGTCTTTAGACCCACCAGAAGAAAGCATCAGATCCCATTACAGATGGTTGTGAGCCACCACAGGGTTGCTGGAATTGAACTCAGGACCTCTGGAAGAGCAGTCAGTGTTCTTAACTGCTAAGACATCTCTCTAGCCCCCTCTAACAATTTTTTAATTTAAGCTTTAAGAGATGGATACTTAGCCTCCATTGCTTCAGACACATTAGGTCCCTGAAGGCACGCCCAGCTTAGCCCGTCTCACCAGTGTGTGTCCCAGCTCCTGTGCTCACTCCCTGAGCCTCTTGCCTTTTGCACTTACTGCTTCTTCTTCAAGAAAAACTCACTTTGCTCCCATAATTGGGGTTCCTATAAACTTTGAGAAAGTGATCTCTGACTCATAATGACACACAAACATACACACACACACACACACACACACACACACACACACACAATGAGCAGTGTAATTGGACTTCTATAGGCTGCTCCCAGAGACATAGGACTCCTATGAAGGTGTTTGGTTCACCAAGAAATCCCCAGTACCCAGTCCTCTGTGGGGCACAGTCTGAGGTCACTACGTTTTCCAATAAAGTGGACCAGTCCTTGTCCTGCTGGGGGGAGGTACCCGACTCACCTCCTTCCTGCTGGGGTCCACACCCTCAGGGAGATCCTCCACAGGCTTGTTTACCAGCTGCTCCAAGGGGAAGATGGGCAGGGGCCCAGAACTGAAGCTGGTATTGGCAGTGAAAATGTCTACTTTCGGGCTCATAACCTCCTAGGAAAGAAGGCAACCCCAGGTTACTCCAGCAGCCGTGTGGCTATCCTGTGCTTCTGTGCTCTTTGTTCTATGGTTCTCTCCTTCCCGTCTTGCACACACAGAGACATAGAGACATAGAAACAGAGACAGACAGAGCCATACCCACTCAGAATGAACACATCTTCCTGAGTTGGATCCAAAAGCTAATGTGATAGCCTATAGTGCCCTGCATCTAACCTAAGTCAAGTGGGAAAAGTTGACTATTTGACCAATGACTAACTTCTCCATGGCTTCCCCCTGGAATGTGACATCTAATTTATCTACGACATTTGCAACCCTTTCTCTCATAGCTGTTGTAAAAGTGTCATCTATAAATTCATCACTCAGCCTCAGGCCAGCTTTTCTTTTTAAACACTGCACTGTCCACCAGAAAGAGCTAAGCGCCACAATGTAATCAGCCTGTGATTGGAGGATTACCCTCACATGCTTGAGAAGTTGCTCTCGGGTTCTGATTGTGTTTCTGAAGAGCTGGCCCTGTCTTGTTTCTTCTGTGGGCCTGTGACCTTCTCGAAGGACAGCTTGGAGTTCACAGCCTCATATCTACAAGCCCACATGCTAAACACATCTCTAATAAGTGACAGAGAGACTGAAGGAGTCACAAATCATTCTGCCTGGAGAAATGTTCTTAACGATGGTGCCTAAAGACGTCACTTTTTCCCCAAGGGCAAGTAGGCCATGGCTTAAGTTCATCATGCTTTTCATTTAAAGCACGCAGAACCTGGAGCTGAAGGAGATGGCTCAAAGGATAGATACTTGCTGTGTGAGCATTAGGGCCTGACGTGTGGACCCCTGTCACACACGCACAAGCCATGGTGAGTAGCAGTCCACCTGGAATAAATAGCACACTTCAGAAGCCAAGACAGGGATCCCAGAGGCAAGCCAGCCACTAGACCAGCTCAACTGGAAGGCCCTGGGTTTGCAAAATACCCTGCCTTGGTGAATAAAGTGGAGCCCAGTCAGGAAAGACACTGCACATCAGCCTCTGCCCTCCACACACGAGAGAACACACACAGTGGACAAGTAAATCCATGAATGTTCCTAGGAGCCAACTCAAAATGGAGCCTTGACATTTGCTTCGTTTCTGGTTTTGGTTTGTTTGTTTGTTTGTTTTTGTTTGTCTGTTTTAAGTCTCTGTATTTCTGCATAGTCCTCCTGCCTCTGCTTCCTCAGTTCTGCAATTATAATCACACACCACTATGCCAAGAAAAAAAAAAATATCTGCATTTTAATATGCTGCCTCATGGTTGGTTTAAAAAAAAAAATGGGGACTTCCATTTCACTATGAAATGGAGTTATATGCTACACAGCAAGGACTTCCACAAGAAAAGGGAGGCGTATAAGATGCTGAATATGTCAGCTCCCTCGGATAGGAGCACCTATCAGAGCCAGCCATGCCACCGTACTTACATCAGCAATCTGGCTCCAGTCCCCAGAGTTTCCCAGCTCTGCCTTAAGGTCATCATAGGATTTGGTGTTCTGCAAATAAAAGTATGTAACAGATCAGACCCGGTCAGCAGAGGAAATAAATGGCTGTTTTCTTTCGAGATTAGAAAGAGATTGATCTGGAACCAGGGCCCTGGGGGAGATAAGCAGGGAGCAGCTCAAGAGTAAGCAGATGAGCAAGGTAGTCCTAATGGTGATGGAGATCAGATGGAGAGAGTACAGCCAAAGCAGCTCACATCAGAAAGGGGCAGGGCAAGCTGATTATGCTGTCCTTGCTCAGCTGGATAGGGCAATAGAGTTATGTGCTTCTGTGATCCTTTGTGAGGCCTGTGCAAAGAGCCACAGGCATTGCTGACATACTTGCCTATCTGAATGGACTCGGAAACTTGGGGGATCGGGTACACTTAAGGGGAGCCCCAGCAGAGGACAGGGGAGGGGGGAGATAGTTTTAGGAGCCTCCTCGATACACAGCCCCAGAGCCTAACACCCAGAGTGACACATCAGAACTCCCTGCGTGAATTATGCTTCCTGAAGGGATGAATGAGGTAGAGAAGGAAGCAGAGACTTGAGGGGAGGGGAGGCGCACATCTGACCTGCTAAGCATTGGAATGACTGTGAGGCTCGGGGGATAAAGGATGCTTGCCTCCCAAGCATGAGGAGTAGGGTTCAGATCCCCAGCACTCACATGAAGCCCAGTAGGTACAGCAGCTTGCCTGTGTGTAACCGCAACCTCTTAGCTTCTCAGAAAGTGGAAACAGAGGACCCTCTCTGCCCTAACTCCTCTGCTCTGCCAATTTCACACATCCAGAGCCACAAGCCAGGGCCGGGAGCGGGAGGCAGGGAAATGGGTGCCCCTGGAGGCCTGATGCACTGTCCCCCAGTAAGGAACACATGGGTCACCCACTTTGCTTAGGGTTTAGAGCCAGGGAGAGTTTGTCTGTCCTTTAGAGCAGCAGTGTGCTGGTATTGACGACCCTCCAGGGTAGCCTTAACCAAGTTCCTAAGGAAGGACTATCCTCGACTACAATCCTCACACACATGTGCTGTCAAAGATAACCTACCGCTGCTGAGCACACCTACGCACAGTAAAGAACTGGGTCCTGAATTTTAATTCTGATCAATTTCCGACAGCTTTGCATAGCAAAAAACCAAAACCAAAAAACGGCACTAGAATTACCCCCTGCCTTCTGTGTATGTGAGGGGAAAGGGAATGCCAGGGCTTTGTTCATGCTCAGCAAGCATTGTGCCACTAAGCTACAGCCTTGGGTTCTGTTTGGCTGGTTGATTTTTTGTTTTGGGGTTTTTTTTGTGTGTGTTTTTGTTTTTGTTTTGGCTATGTTTTTTTGGCTGGCCTCCAACTTGAAACCCTTCTACCTCCGTTTTCAAGTTCTAGGAACACAGGCATGCCTCATCCACTGTGCCTACAAGCCTTAGGTATTTTGTTTTATTGGTGAGTTGTTAAAACAAGGTCTTATTCCAGAGATGGTGACATACACCTCTAATCCCAGCACTCTGGAGGCTGAGGCAGGAGGATCTCTGTGAGTTGGAGGCCAGCCTGATTTACAAAATGAGTTCCAGGACAGCCAGGGCTATGCAAAGAAACCCTGTGCGAAAAACAACAACAACAACAACAACAACAAAGACAGGATTTCAGCTAGCCCAGGCTGTCCCCAAACTTGCTTTGTAGCCAAGGATGGTCTTAAACTTCTTCTTCTCCTGCCTCTACATCCCAAAGGCTTATACCATCATACTTGACCACTATTTAAAAAAAAAAAAATCCTTTCCTCTCCTTCCCCATGGAGCTTACTGGTCTCACTGCAACCTTACTTCCTATTTTATGCTGGTAGGATCTGGACCAGGGCCTCCTTTTGTGATGTGCCATGAAACTACTTGGAGGAAGGGTGTACTGAGTCCTGAGGACTGGCTGGAGTAGCTACTCACACTCCATTTGAAGGGATCCCAAGCCATGAACCAGCCTGTGAAGGTGGGGGGCTCGTGTCCCTGCTTCACCACAATGATAGGGGTCTCGGGGTCTCGGTTCCCAGGGTGGGTCTTGAGGTATTCCTGTACAGTTGTAGCTGCAGCCTTCTTCTCTTCCTCGTTGGCGTGCTTCCCTATCCAGAAGAAGACCTGTGGAGAGCCCCACAGTCCCTCAGTCCTTCCTGCGAGGTGATCAGCTTGGGCATTCTCCATGCCTTCCTTCAGGTTCTGCCTTGGCTCATCCCTGATGCCCAGCTAGGAAGACCCGTCACTGCTCAGCTAATGACCTTGAGCAAGGCCTAATTTGGCCTTGACTTTACATCGGGAAATGAGGCTGGTCACATGCTGGCTCCTTAGACAGCTCGTGAATATGTGGTACTCCCCTGCCACAGAGCCCAAGATGCCTGGCAACGTTCCTGCTTCTATGGGAAATAAGTTGTGGGATGTCCCTCTGCTTCTCCCTCCTCCTTCATAAAAAAGAATGCCCCACCCCCTACCCTAAAGCTTCTGGGATCTCTTAATGGTAAGGAGCCAAGGTGAGGAAGGATAGTCCCCAGATCTCCTGTCCTACCTGGTCCCAGACATCCAATAGGAACACATCCTCCTCTTCCAGGTCATCCTGATTAAAGTCAAAGATCTCTGTGGCCAGAAAACGCCCTGTCTGGTTGGAGCACTCGAAGAGCCGAGGAGTGATGACTTGGTTTGCCTCCTGCAGCCTGGAGAATGGGCAGAGGGAGATGTTGGATGGAGACTTGAGAGACGCAAGCACTGAAGACTTAGAAGGTCTCTCACATAGAGTGGGGGGCAGGGAAGGAGATGCTGGGACTGTAGGTACCTCTTGGAGTTGGCGTAGGGTGCCTTCCCGCCCAGAGCCATCCAGAAGTTGGCTGGCTCCTGCCCCTCTACCACCACTTGTTTCTCTGTTCGAGAGATGGTATCAGCAACCATCTTGGCCATCTCCCGTTCATCCCCACTGCAGCCCTGGGAAACGAGAGGTCAATCATGCTAGGAAGAGCCTCCTTGGTGCCACCTACCATCTCACCCTTCTGCTACATTCAGTTGGACCTCCTGGGTCTGAGAGGGCCCTTTCTGATCAGGGCTCCAGGCTCACCATGAGGGACAGTTCTTTTTTTTTTTTTTTTTTTTTTTTTTTTTTTTTTTTTTTTTTTTTTTGCATTTTCGAGACAGGGTTTCTCTGGCTGTCCTAGAACTCACTCTGTAGACCAGGCTGGCCTCAAACTCAGAGATCCACCTGCCTCTGCCTCTGCCTCCCAAGTGCTGGGATTAAAGGTGTGCACCACCACCGCCCGGTCGAGGTACAGTTCTTGCTTTCGTCTATCCTTAACAGTCTAAAAACTAGCAGAGATGATGAGGGAATGCACAACCCTCAGAGTAAGAGAGGGACAGGAGACACAGGTAGGGAGCAAGTGGAGACAGGGGAGTACCTGCTGAGGAATACCTCACATGAAAGGAACAAGACAGGCTGTTTCTGACACAGTCTGAGAGACTCAGAGAGGCACAGAAAGACCAGAGCTATGCAAGGGAGAATGTCTTAGGCTTCCACAGTGGACCTGTGAGTGGGACCTGATCACCCAGAAGTCTTCCATCTTTGTCCTGGTCTGTTCTGTGACTGAGGGGTTCTTAGGGCCCATTGGAGATGGGAGGCCTGTGGCCCCTCACACACCTTCCCACACCACAGGTAGCAGCAGGATGGAGTCTTGAGTATGAAGACATCATTGGAGTTGAGGGAGGTGGCCCGGGCTGTAACCTCAAAAGCCTTGGTGTTATCAGCACTGGTCCCTCGGACCTGAAACAGCCTCGTAGAGGGCTCGGGCTCCAAGTTGTTCTTTCGGGAGGTGCCTCCCTGCGGGCCATAAGGGGAAGGCGGGAAGACAGGGACAAGTGTGAAGAAGACTCAATGACGTGACAAGCACCCAGGGCAGGGGAAGGGATGAAGAGCCTACCCAAAGACAGCTTGGATCTTGGCACTCAACTGCTCAAAGGTTTTCAGTGGCTCTCCACTACTTTGATATAAAGCCCAGGTACTCTGCTGGCCCTTAAAGGCCCATGAAATTCGAAATGAAGACACAAACTCTCTTTGTGTTCTCTTTTTCTTTCCTTCTTTAAATCCTCAGGGCAGCTGTGCCCCTGCACTGTGAGCCCCCATTTTACCTCCAGAGAGCTAGTTTCCCCCCTCAAATGTCTAGAGATTCTCTGAAGCCCTTCCCACCACGAGTCCTCTGCCTGTTCCCTGCTTACCACGTCCCTGCCTCCCACTGTTCAACTTCCATCTCTGGCATTTAACTGCACAGTGCTCTAAGCCAGGAAGTCACTCACCACTTAGGCAGAGCCATAGGACCATCCCTTCCCAACAAGTGATCTCCTGTCCTATCTCGCTTCACTTCCCAAGTCGCAAAAGACTATGCGTTTAGAAGGTTCACCACAAAGAGGTCATTGCTTTGAACAGCTGCACGAGCTGTCTAGTTCATTTCACTGGGAAGGTACGGCAAAGCTAGCCCCGTAAAACCCTCCTTTTTTTTTCATGTAGCAGAGATCAAGGAGAGTAAATAACATTTGTACACATTGAAGGTTCCTTCCCTATAACCCTAAAGCAAACATGCCGGTCTCTGTTATACATGACAAGGGACCTCTCCGATGAGGAACAAGCTTGGCCCAGACTCACGCCCACCATACAGCCCCTTCCCCATCTCCCAGATGCCATCTCTCAGTTCAGCGGCTGCACCTGATAAACCACCATGCGCCCCTTGAAGATAGACATGAGGTGAGGCGGCTCCTTGCCCATTGTGACCCGGATCTGCACCGGCTCATCGTTGTACTTCTGGTCCAGCATGACAGCTTGATAAGCCGAGGCTGCAATTTCATCCTGGCTGGCCTGGCTACCCTGGGAATAAGCAAGAAAGGAGAATGGGGTCCTGAGTTTGACCCTATCCCTCTGACTCCAAAATACTCCACCCCAATTTTAAATTTATTATACTTGTTTAAGAATGTGTATGTGTGTGTTTACATGTATGGGCATGAGTCAGGCAGTAGCACATGCCTTTAATCTCAGCACTCAGGAGACAAAAGCAGGCATATTTCTGTTGAGTTTGTGGCCAGCCTTGTCTACAGAGAGAGACTACATGCACAGCCATGATGATGCAAGTGGAGAGGTCAAAGCTTTCTGCAGCCATGTTCTCCCCCCTCTGCACCTCCCCCCACCACGTGGGTTCCGGGGATGGGGTTCACATCAGAATTGGCAGCAAGTGCTTTTACCCGCCGAACCATCTCTCTGTCTACCCATTTTTTGAAAATGTTTTTCCTTTTGAGATGGGGTCAGTAAGTGTATCCCTACATGTCCTGGCCCTTGCTATATAGAACAGTCTAGCATGGAATTCACAGAGATCAACCTGCCTCTACCTCCCGAGTGTTGGGAGCATGTGTCCATCTACACTAGGCCTTGCCCAATTGTTATAATTTTTTTAGACTGGTTCTTACATATCCTAGGCTGGCCTGGAATATTCTATGTAGCCTAGGCTGACCTTGAACTTCTGATCCTCCTGTTCCACCACCTGAGTGCTAGGATTAGAGGCGTTTGCTACCACACCAGGTTAGATGCAAGACTGGGGACTGAACCCAGGGCTTTGTGTATGTTAGGCAAGCACTCCACAACTGAGCTACATCCCAGCCATCCCCAAATCTGGCCTGGCTAGTTCCATAATATACCCATCCCTTCAAGCCTATACTGAACACATCTAAAACCTAACCCCAACAGACTGTGATTTGGACCCTAGCCCCAATTCTAATCCTTCCCCAGCCCAGCCCTGGCTCACCCCAAATGTAGGCCTGACCCCAAACATACTATATTCTTCCTGCTCCATCCTCAGAAAAATACCACATAAACTCACTCCCTGCACTCATGAGTCTGACACAGAGTTGCCACATAGAGCAGGCAACAGGAATCAGAAAAGAGACTCAGAACCAAAAGGAAAGAGCTGTAAATGGGGAAATCCGAAGGGAACAATCTCAGAGACAAAGCCAACCCTAGATGGGGAAAGCTGGAGGGAGTTTCCCACCTTCAGCGGTATTCAGCCCATGGGTAATGACAGGAGTGGGGAAGAGCTGAGCAGATGTGCTGCAGGTGGGGTGGGGAGAACTGAGCAGATGTGCTGCAGGTGGGATGGGAAAAGCTGAGCTCATGTGCTGCAGGTGGGGTGGGGAGAACTGAGCAGATGTGCTGCAGGTGGGGTGGGAAAAGCTGAGCTG
>NW_022196896.1:100366709-100376755 GCF_008632895.1 Mastomys coucha | reverse complement strand
GTGGGAAAAGCTGAGCTGATGTGCTGCAGGTGGGGTGGGGAGAACTGAGCAGATGTGCTGCAGGTGGGATGGGAAAAGCTGAGCTGATGTGCTGCAGGTGGGATGGGCAGGACCTCACCTGCCAGATATACAACAAGTAGTGTTGCTTCTCGCCTATGAGGTAGGTATAGAGCAGCAGGTAGCAGTCACCACCGTAGAAATGGCCCAGCCACTTGGACTCCACAGGCACCAGCTCCAAGTCCTCGATGCGCCACACCTAGGACCAGAATCAATCCTAACTGAGGTCCAGAATGGGTTCCACCACCCCCTTCCCACCAATGTGTCCTCCACTGTCTCTCACTCACCTGCACTTCCCCGCTCCCATCATCCACCATTTTCTGCTGGGCAGCCACCTGAGGCTGTACATGCATGGACAGAGCATCAAACTTCACCTGTTCCACCTTGGCTGGAGAGATGAGGACACCAACTGTCACTAGCTGAGGTGCCCCACATCCTCACTACAGTCCTGAGCGCTGGCTGTTACTCATAGACCCACATGACCGATGAAGAGACCAAAGCCAGCGAGATTCAGCCGTCTTGCCAAGGTCTCACACACACAGCTCCACGCCCCCAAGACCTCGTCAGTGGCTCCCAGGCCCACGAAGGACAACTGAGGGTCAAGAGCAATGCTTTATTTAGTCCGGCTCCCTGGAGCATTCAGACTTCAAGCACGACCTTGCTTCCCAGCTTGACAGGAAGCCCATGGTGATGGAGGCTTGCTCCACACTGTCCTTTCATTTGAACCCCTCCCCCAGCGCCTGGCATACCTCTTGCCCTCAGCAAATATTGTCTGCTGAGAAGGTTCTCGGTTCCCTGGGGAGGCTCAACCCCATTCCACATGAAAGACAAGTCATTTTTAGCTCTCCTTTTCTTTGTGACAACTGGAGCTTTTTGGTCTGCTGGGCTCTCTGTACCCACCATGGAGCTGAGAGCCAGGGTAAGATGTGTATGAAAGAGGGGAATCCGGAAAGGAAGGAGAGAGGTGTGAGCTCTCACCCACAGAGCCCACGGTGTGGGTTTTGCCGAGGCCTGAGGTCCGGTTAGGCACTGTCCACTTCTGGAAGAGTTGCTGGAAGATGGCTGACTCAGCACCATCATTCTGCACCTCAACCTGTGTGCTCGGTGGGTACTGCTTGGCTTTGATGAAGTTCTGGGGGGAGAGGGGGGCTCACTGGAGACTACTATACGTCCTGTCCCTAGATCTGTATGCCCCCTGAAAGTCAAATCTCGGCCCCAACCCCAACCAGATCCTCTTAGCATCAACCCTGAACATGCCCAGCTCCAATCCCAAAGTGGACCCCAAACTTAACCATACTAACCCTCTTCAATCAAGGTCAAACCTGATAGTGTCTCCAACTCTAACCTCAACCCTAAATCCTGACCCCGAGCCCAACAAATCTGACCCTTATCTAAAGTATACCTCAATTCGATTCTAATACCCATTCCAATCTGATACTGACCCCAGACCTGACCCTCTGGCATCAAGTCTACTCAGCCTTTTTGGAAGAAGACTAGCCGTCCCCTTAAACAAAGCTCTTGCATGGGGAAGTGACACCCAATATCCCGAGGAGGCCTAGGCTTGTCTGATGGTCAGTTCACTCATGCCCTGACAACCAAGAAGCTGGTAGCATTATGGTTCTCAGCCCCCAACAACCGTGTCCTTTTGCCCCCATCCCTGACCTCCCAGAATATTCCTTGGACTCTGCCTGGTGCTATGTCCTGGTCTGAATCCCTTTCTGGTGCTGCTGCTTCTGCTAGAGCAGCTGTTCTCAACCTGAGGGTGACAACCCTGTTGGGGTCACATATCAGATATCCAGCATATTAGATATTTATATTATGATTCATAACAGTAACAAAATTATAGTTATGAAGTAGCAATGAAAATAATGTCAACACCACATGAGGAACTGTATGAAAGAGTCGAAGCATTTAGGAAGATGGAGAACCACTATGCTAGACCCCTTTCCTTACCAAAGCCTGGCTCATGGCTCCACTTCTCTCCTGGGCGTTGGCATTTTTTCCCTTCCACACAAAGATCTTCAGGCCTCCCTGGTCCAGGATGTAACAGTCCTGGAGCCAATAGAGTTAAAAAAAAAAAAATAGCCTGTGGTGCTGGGGTGGGGGATGGGGCTAGGCTGTGCCAGCTTTTTCTCCACTAAATCTGCTTTGGCATTTTATAGATGTCCCTTGCTTAAGGTCTTCCAGATCCTCTCACCTCATGGCTGAGCAGGTCTTGTGTGAGTGGCCGAGTAGCAACTTCTCTAACCACCAGTTTTCCTTCTGAGTCAGACACACTACAGAACAAGGGAAGGCATGGATAGGGATAGGAGGTGCCCCTGGCAGAGCACCCTACTCAGGAAGGCCCCAGCACCCAGGAAGACCCCAGGCCAGAACTCACTGGTACAACTTGAGTGCAGCCTTTGCGGCCGGCTCCACAACGGAGTCAGAGATCGCAGCCTTCAGTTCCTTGCGTGGGCCCAGCACATGGTTCATAATTGCCATCAGCTGTGGGGAGTCCCCTTCCTTCTCCCCATCCACCACACCTACGTAGGTGCGTCCACCCCGTTCCTGGTCTCGGATCTCTTTGGCCAAGGTCATGCCCTGCAGAGAGGCCACAGATGACCCATGAAGGTTGGCAGACAGGGTAGTAGTGTTCACCACCCTGAACTCTGCTGGGCAAACTCCACCCCATCCTGCAGATCTACGAGGGGTGGAGACAATGCTTTTCAGGTGTGTGGAAGCTATGGGGAAGTAGATCTCCTCATAGGTGGGGGTTGGGGGTGCAGGGGTGTTTGTGATGGTCTTGGTGGGCCTGCAGTTTTGACATTGCTGGGAATTTCTGGTTCCCCTTTGTGGTTTTGTACAAGAGCTGAACCTCAAAGATCATAGAACTATACTTAGTCTGCCCAAGGTACACATGCTCACGGTGCATACACAAATTCACATGAACATATCTATACACAAATATATTCATGTACACACATAGTTTGGTTCCATGAAAGCTCACACAAGCATGTATCTGCACACATAGTCCCATGAGTGCCAGCTTTCATGTGTACCCACACTGTGGTTCACTTTTTTAGCCCAAGACCCCTCCCTTCGTGAACCCTCTGGCGTCCCTGGGCCCTTGTGGACAGCAACACCTGTGTGCGTCTGTCTCTAGCCTAGCTCTTGGCTCTCATTGTAGGACAGAGCCTCTTCAGATAGTCAAAAGTGCCCTCTGTTTTCCCCCTTGAGGTCTTCCCCATCTCAGGAACTGGGCCTCCACTGTCCCCTACTGTTCTCAAGCATCATACGGCTTTGCATCCTCATCCCATACACAGGGAAGCCGGGACTCCACCTGGTCCCCTTCCCAGCCCATTTCCACTCAGAAATCAGATAAGCTTCCCTAGCTGGACGTACCCAGTAGAAGACCTAACTCCTTTTCACAACCTGCTGGTCGCACATCCTGCCTATGAGACCTGCTACCTGCTCTGCATGCTCCTACTGAGCTGATGATGGACAATACCAGCCACCTTCCTGCCCCAGGGCCTTTGCCTCACCTCCATCTGATCCCCAAAGCCCCCCCGTATGCCCAGTACCAAACTTCTCTAGCAATCATTCCTCTGATTCTTCCTTTCCCTTATGGCTTGTTGACCAGATGGCCAGCTTCTGGGTAGAACCAGGGCAAAGCTCTGCCCACCTCATCCACTTCTGGATACCCAAGGCCTGCCATAGTATGGCGACATATTCCACCATAAGGGCTAGTCACAACTACACACAAGCAGCATGCCTCTTCATGTACATGAAAACTTAGGTCTACTTTCACACACTGTCCTGTCCCCAGAAGTGCCAGAGAGAAGCCTGTGGGGTGGGAGTGATTACGGGCGTGGAGGGTTGAGGTTGACTGGGCAGGTGATGCTGAGACTACTGAAGCATATGGGGCACGCTGAATAGCAGAGATGAGGTGCCCTGTCAGGGTTACCCGAAGTCTCTCCATGCGGTTACTCTCTGGCCCATTCCATTGGATGATAAGCTTCCCCAGGTCCAGCAGGAAGACATCCCCTCTGTTGAAACTCTTCCAGGACATTTCCACCTAGAGAGCACAGGGAAGTTCAGAGCCTACCGAGAGCCTACACATCAGCCGCACCTCCAGCCACCCTCCCTTCCTTCTGCCCTGCTCAGGTTCAGTTCTTAGCCCGTGTCCCAGCTGGGCCTGCTCACCTCTCCAGCCAGCACATTCCTCTTGCCCTTGACGTGCAACAGTCGCTGGACATCACAGGAGTTTGTTTCTACGTGCTTCATGCCGGAAGCCACGCCCCCTTTCCGGATCCTGGGAAGGAAACAAAAGCTGACTTAAGGGCGTTGAGTGGAGAGGTATGCCTAGGTCCTGAGCTGCCTGGAGCCCACTGGGTCCCAGCTGGGTCAGGCTGAGGCAAAGGGACTACTTAGGGTTCAAACATCAAGCTTACATTCACCCTCAGTGTCCTACAAGGGCTTGGCTGGCTGGTAGCATATTGTCGCACCTGACCCTGCATCGTAAGTCTTCCTGTCCTTTGCCCTAGCTCCCTGTCCTGCAGAGCGGTCTGCCAAGATAATCATGGTGATTTGGAGAGAAGAAAATGGGCATAATGCCAGGCCCTGGCGACAGGGCACTGAGATGGAAGAAGGGAAGAGATGCCACTCAAACGCCAGAGAGTAGTAACTGTGAACTATGTTATGGGCAGGAGAGAACAATACAGAAAGGAGAGGTAAGGACTATGGCTGATTGGAGAGCTTCCGCCCTACAAGGCAAAAGAAACTGCTGTGGCGGAGCAGGGGTTTCTATGAGGAGAGCCAGCTTCAGACTTTTCTAGAAAAAGTAGGTGTTTTCACTGTTAGTGAAAGAAAGGCCTGATTAGAGAAGAGGGAGTAGCCACCGGCCAGTTAGCCTGAGTGGGTGTGGCTTGCTGTAACAGCCTGAGGGCTTTGGGCCCTGAGCAGTCCCTGTAGACAAGAGCTAAGGTACAGAATTCACAGCCCATAGTCAAGGAAGGGCCCAAGGGGTTAAGTCCAGCCAAAAGTAGACTCAGAGGAACAGGGCCAAGGTCAGAGCAACAGCAGAAATAAGGGTGAGGGGTGGAAAGGTAGAGAAAAATCAACAAAAGCCATGTGAGCTCCCCAGAGGCCAGACAGCTTCAGGGTTCCTTCCTGGCCAGCTCACCTCCCACTAACCAAAGTTTCTCACACTTCAGGCCTTAATGTTCCTGTCTCTTCAGCCCAGTCCCCATGTCCCAGTCTCCACCTCTGATGACCAGTCTTGGTGTCCTCCCCAGCCCCAAACGTCCCCCTCCCTACACAAGGCCTTGCTTGAAGTAGCTCCGGAAAGTCTCGCTCTCATTGCCTTGAACCTCACGGTGCTGGACAGCCCGGCCCTTCAGGTAGTCATCCATCTGCGTTGTGTAGATGGCAGCTGCCCCCTGCTCATCCTGGGACGAGTCCTGGCCAATCCAGTAGTGGATATCGTAGGAGAGAGTGCTGCTGGTCTTGTGGATCTGGGGATGGGAGGCATCTGTGTAGTGAGACCTGGGTTCCTGTAGTCCCTTATCCCATTCTGCAGGATCTCCCACACACTTGGACTCTGGGTCACTGGTGAGCCTGCAGCAAGAAAGGCCTCTGGCCTCCTGTTAAGCCCTGAATTGTGGTCCAGCTCACTCTACCAAAGGAGAAAAGTAAGTGGCTTTCCCCTCTATGGGCCTTGTTCTCATCATAAAAATAACTCACATGGAGTGGTGTGTGTGGATTATCAGAGGCTGGTAAGGTGACTACATCAGCAAACAAATGTACTGCAATTGTCTCTCAATGTTCGTGAGAGATAGGACCCCCGTGCTTGAGTCCCTTCTGTAAAATGGCATGTGATGTTTGTGTGCAATCTGAAAAATCCTCTCTTAGGCTTAAAATATTTTGTGTATATATGTATGTGTGTGTGCACACGAAAATGCTATGGGTGTTTAAGTGCAGGTATAGGCACGTGCTGGTGTGTGTGTCAAGGTCAGAGGACAACTTTTGCAAGTTGGTTCTCTCCTTCTGCACTGCAGGCTCTGGACCTTGTCAGCCTTTCAGGCACTTACACTTGCTGAGGATTCCCTGGCTCAAGAACTAACTTTGTTGTTACTGTTATTTTTTTAAGAGAGATTTATTTATTGATTATATGTAAGTATACTGTAGCTGTCTTCAGACACTCCAGAAGAGGGCATCAGATCTCATTACGGATAGTTGTGAGCCACCATGTGGTTGCTGGGATTTGAACTCAGGACCTTCGGAAGAGCAGTCAGTGCTCTTAACCGCTGAGCCATCCCTCTAGCCCTTTTTATTTTACTTTACTTTACTTTACTTTATTTATTTATTTATTTATTTATTTATTTATTTTGGATTTTCCAGACAGGATTTCTCTGTATAGCCCTCACTGTCCTGGAACTCACTCTGTAGACCAGGCTGGCCTCAAACTCAGAAATCCACCTGCCTCTGCCTCCCAAGTGCTGGGATTAAAAGCGTACACCATAACCGCCCGGCCTTTTATTTTATTTTTGATACAGGGCCTGATGTAGCTCAAATTGGACAGGAACTCTCTAGGGATGGAAGATGGCTTCCCAATGGGTTTCTTTTTCTCCTTCAGCAGGGCTGGGATTACAGGCTGGTATGCTTGTGCACCCACTCTTAGGGTTAGGGACGGAATTCAGGGTCCCCAGGATACAAGGTCAGCACTCTACCATTTGAGCAACATCCTAGATCTCTCTTAGACTTTACATCATCTCTAGATGATTCATCATACCTAATAGAAGGCAGGTACTGTCAAAACAACAAGAAAAAAATCTATATAACGATTCACTACAGATTTAATTATTATTTATTTTGATTATATATATGTATTATATATGTGTGTATGTGTGTATATATATTATATACATATATATTATATTATACATATATACATATATGTGATATATATATATATATATATATATATATATATATATACACAAAATCTCAGATCCCCTGGAGGTAGAGTTGCAGGCAGTTGTGAGCCAACCTGCATGGGTGCTGTGCTGGGAACCGAACTCAGATCAGCACTCTTAACTGAGGAGCCAACTCTCCAGCCCCCAGGATACAGTTTTTCCAAATATCTTTATGCAGTTATTGATTTCGATACATTGCATCCACAGATATCCTATATACACAAATACCTGCTGCACACACAATTCTTGTGTGACTACATCATAGCTGTTTTCAATCTGAGACACACAGCTTGGCTTTTCACTTTCAGTAAGGATGTGGTTAATTGCCAAGCATTTATCTTCAAAATTCTGAAGGTAGGTAGGCAAGAGGACTGACTCAGAGGGTGAAGGCCCCTGCAACCGCATAGGGCCCATAGAAACGAAAAAGAGACTGACTCCTGCCAATCATCCTGTGGCAAGACGTGTACCTCGGCGTGTGCAACCATGCACATGCAGATTCACAAAATGAATGAGTGTAATTCGAAACACTTTAAAAGTTGGAAGCAGCCGGGGGGGGTGGTGGTGGCGCACGCCTTTAATCCCAGCACGTGAGAGGCAGAGGCAGGTGGATTTCTGAGTTCGAAGCCAGCCTGATCTACAGAGTGAGTTCCAGGGCTATACAGAGAAACCCTGTCTCAAAAAAACAAAAAAGTTGAAAGCAAATCATCATAAGAAAAGCACAGATATCTTTAGTATGTAGGTGGGTAAACATCAGGAAGGGATATAAAGATGACTGTGGGTTTTAGGAGGGGGGACCAGCAAAATGGCTCAGTAGGTAAGAATGCCTGCCATGGCAACTGATGACAAGTTCAATCCCTGGGATGCACCGGACACCCACCCCCACCCCCGCCAAGTTGTCTTCTGAACTCCACACTGTCTCCATGGTGTGTGCATGTGCGTGTGCATACACACACATACAAAATAATAATAATAATAATAATAATAATAATAGGTGGACCAACCCAGAAGGTGCCCTGAAGGTTGAATGAGTTTGTGGCTCCTCAGCTAGAAAGGACTTTTACAAGCATTTCTAAGCCCTGTGGAGCCCCACAGCTGGACGCCTGGTCACTCTTACAAACACTGATTGATGAAGCCAGACTGCCTCTCAGCACTGCCCCCAGCCTCTAGTTTCCTCCCTAATACCCAGCAAGCTTTGCTTTCTGTTCAGCCCATCCTGGCCTGACCCACTTACAGCCAGGACTACGTAGCAGTCACCATCGAAGAAGCTTCCAAAGGTGCTGGATGGAACGGACACCATCTGCATAGCCTGAGGGGGCAGGGAGAGAGAGACAGAGGTCACAGCGGGCATGATGGGCAAACCTGTAATCCCAGCTACTCAGGAGACGAAAGCAACAGGACTGCTTAAGTCTAGCCATTCAAGGCTGCTACGGGTTGTGCTGACCACTAGGCTGCACCATTTGGGATCAGTACGGTGGCCTCCTAGGAACAGGACACTATCGGGTTTCCTAAGGAGGAGCGAGCTGATTTGGGTCAAAAAGAGGTCACAGGAGCTACCAGGACCACCAGGTGATGAAGCTGACCAGGGATGTGCAGCAGGATGGGAGCTGAGGGAGCAGGGTCCAACAAGGTTTAGTTGTAGTTTAGAGATAGAGTCCTTACTAGGTGTGGCCCTGGGTTCCATCCCCAGCATCACAAAATACCAAAAAATCGAAAAAGTAGGGAAAGGGGCCGGGGTGGAAAGGTGGCAGGAGCTAGGGCGGAGACAGGAGAGAAAGATAAGACCAGGGGAGATGAGGATGTAGAGGAAGGCTAATGATGAAGTGGAGAATAAAGGTGAGGGAGGAGCATGGGCGGAGCATGGGCGGAGCGTGGGCGGAGCTAGCTGCAGGAGCATCAGCAGCTCCCTGCAGAGTATAGGGCAGAGCTGGAGACCTGGCAATGCCAGGCTGCCTGCACCTTCCTGAATGAATCCCAGGACTCCCCTCTAGCCAGAACTCACCTCGATCCTCCATATCTGTATCCCTGGAGTGGTGATGTTGAGAGAGCCTTTGACTTGGGCTGTCAGTTTAGTCATGGTGGATGACCCTAGAAGAGAAGGCATGTAAGAGCGGTGACCATCCACCCAGGCTTGAGACCCAGTGGAAGAAGGGAAGCTGGCTTCCTAGGGGGGTCTTGACCACTGTAGTCCAGCCTCTACCCTGCCCACCCAGCTTTGATGATGATCCACTCTTATTCAA
Source organism: Mastomys coucha (assembly GCF_008632895.1). Classification (NCBI taxonomy): domain Eukaryota; kingdom Metazoa; phylum Chordata; class Mammalia; order Rodentia; family Muridae; genus Mastomys; species Mastomys coucha. The sequence goes on along the minus strand of NW_022196896.1, from coordinate 100,367,505 downwards.
ATGCCTACATTGGCTCCCTTAGTACCTGTTACATAGCCCAGCACTTAAAACATACCCCTCCCTCCCTCCATGTTTTTGAAACAAGGTCTTGCTATGTAACCCAGGCTATCATGTGTTAACAACCCAGCTTAAGACTCTTCTTTAGCCTCAATCTCTCCCACTCTATAGGCTTTTTGAGACAAGATCTCATGTAGCCCTGGCTGGCCTTGAACTCACTATTTCAGATTGCCTGATCAGATTGCTCATGAGCCTGAGGAGCTGAGTTCAATCCCTAGGACCCACAAGGTAAGGCGAAAACTCCAACAAAATACCTGTGTACTTGGGCACACTAAATAAACAAATATAATAGTAACAAGATGGGTGGTATTTGAGGAATGACACATCAGTTTGTTCTCTGCCTGTCCCTCCCCCCCCATACAAGTACACACATGTGAGTACCCGCAGATACAAACATGCACATACACACACATACATACACAAATTAAAACAAAAAACAAACAAACAAACAAACAAAACCAGAAACTGCTGGGCAGTGGTGGCACATGCCTTTAATCCCAGCACTTGGGAGGCAGAGGCAGGCAGATTTCTGAGTTTGAGACCAGCCTTGTCTACAGTGAGTTCCAGGAGAGCGAGGGCTACACAGAGAAACCCTGTCTTGAAAAAAAAAGAAGAAAAGAAAACAGAAAGTTGTCTTTGAAGTTCATAGCTACTCTGTTCACATGAGTGTCAAAAGTGGAACCATAGCTTGGTCTACAGTGAGCTCAGGACAGCCAAGATTACATAGAAAGACCTTGTC
>NW_022196896.1:100365212-100366684 GCF_008632895.1 Mastomys coucha | reverse complement strand
GTGGGGTGGGGTGGGTGGGGGTGGGACCACAAATTTCCATTAGTAAATGAAACAGAAAGTGGGTTATCCACACAAAGGAACACTATTAAGCTATAAGATGATAAGATAGAGTTTACCAATGACACAGGCCCCAACACAAACTATGCTAAGATAAAGGGTCCAGTCATAAAAGAATACACAGTAAAGAATCCCATTTACATGAACTATTCAGACAGGCAAATCTGTAGGGGCAGAGACTGTGGTTACTCAGTCTGGGGACAGGGAACAGGGCACTGGAGAGCACAAAGTGACCCACTGGGATAACCAGGAAGTGCTGGAATTGGAAGGTGGAGAGAGCAACATAGCATTGTGAATATGTCAAGTGCCACAGAATCACCTGAACTAAATGGGGACTCTGTGGCTCTGTGGCAGAGAGCTTGTTTAGCATGCAAGGCCCCGAGTCCCACCTTTAACTCCTAAATAAAATAAAATAAAATAAAATGTCTGGGTGTGGTGATGAATGCCTGTAAACCCAACTCAGGAGGTGAAGGAGTGACTCAGAAATAGGAGAATTCAGGGTCAAAGCAGCCTGGGGCTGTTAGATAGATAGATAGATGATAGATAGATAGATAGATAGATAGATAGACAGACAGACAGACAGACAGATAGATAGATAATATATCTTGTGAGTACTTTACTATTATAATACAAAAGAAAGCATGTCCTCTCCCTCACCAGCCCCACTAATATCCTCTAATCTCTGTGATTATTGCCCAGAATATTGTTTGTTTGTTTGTTTGTTTGGGATAGGGTTTCCCTGTGTAGCCCCAAGTATCCTGGAAGTCTGTAGACCAAACTGGCCCCCAAATCAGGGATCTGCCTCCTTCTGTCCCCAGAGTGCTGGGATTAAAGGCACGCACCACCACGCCCAGCTGTTGCCCAGATGTTCCTCCAAGGGCAGGGACTACTTCTGCCTGCTCAGTACTAAATCCTGAGCATTAAATTGGGTGTGGTATTGAACAGCTGTAATCCTAGCACTCGGGTGGAGGCAGGAAGAGCAGGAGTTAAAGGTCATCCGTGGCTACATAGCAAGCTTGAGGCCAGCTTGGGCTACATAAGATGCTTTCTAATAATAATTAGGTGTTAGCAAAATGGCTCAGTAGGTAAAGACACTTGCCACCAGACCGATAATTTGAGTTCAATCCCCAGAACCCACACGGTGGAAAGAGAAAACAACACCCAAAACTTTTCTTTGATTGCCACACATGTGCTGCAGTATGTACATGCCCACATACATGCACAATTAGTCAGTCAATGTAATTTTTAAAAATTAATTAAATCTCCCGAATTTAGTACAATACCAATTCTCTGTTGGATGAATGAATGACTGAAGGAGAAAGGGAAGTAAGGAGTAAGGAGAAAAGGAAAGTTTGAGTGGGTGGATGGATGGATGGGTGGGTGGATGGGTGGGTGGGTGGATGGGTGGGTGGATG
>NW_022196896.1:100361528-100365178 GCF_008632895.1 Mastomys coucha | reverse complement strand
TGGGTGGGTGGATGGGTGGATGGACAGGTGGATGGATGGGTGGGTGGGTAAATGGATGGATAGATGGGTGGATGGATGGGTAGATGGGTGGGTGAATGGATAGATAGATAGATGGATGGATGGATGGACAGATGGGTGGGTGGATGGATGGATGGATGGATGAATGGGTAGATGAGTGAATAGGTGGGTGGATGGATGATGAATGGATGGATGGATGGATGGATGGATAGGTGGGTGGATGGATGGGTGGGTGGATAAATGAATGACAGACAGAGAGAAGCTGCCACCACTGCTAACCAGCCTCCATCCACTGGGCTGGAAGAAGCCTCCCCATCCCAAGCTTCCCCTAGCTTTGCCTCTTTCTGTTTGAACTATAGGTGTGTTTGTTCCAGCTGCTGATCAGAGTCACCTGGGAGCTTTTTAAAAAGCTCCTGCTGCTCAGAGCCTGCATCCCCAGGGCTTCTGATTTAATTAGACCAGAATGGGGCTTAGGGCTTGGATTCTTTATTTCCACCAGAGATGAGACCTGAGTCCTTTGAAAACTGGCCGGGAATCCTGGCATGAGGCATAGCGAGAAACACTTGTACCTGGTCATTTTCAACCTCTCCCCAAGGATGGAGGTCACCCATTCTCCACGTGCCTGCCCCAAGCTGAGTAGGAGTCAGTCACCCTCTGTGACTGCTCCTTGGCCTAGTGACTAACAAGTGCAAGGTCAGGTATCCCACACTGACAGCCCCATCTCTCCAGCTAATCTCTCTTTGCACTTTGATTTTGAGTCATGTCTTGGACAATAAATGGCTCGGCCTTTACCTCTTGTAAACTCCCTTTTCTAAGCCCCACAGGGTGGCTTATCTTGGTATGTTCTGCCCTCTCTGATCAGCCTACCCCTTAGTGATCCAGGCCACCAATCCACCTTGTGTAGCTTGCTGTGTTTGCAGAAGCCTCATGGGCCTGACTCTACCCTATACCCCTGTTGGCATGGGTACTAATATCAGATATTCCTTAGCAGGAAGGGTCCCTCAAGACACACACACACACACACACCCTCCTGGTTCAGCAAAACCAATTTGGGTACAAAGGACAATATTTTCTGTTTCATTCTGGCCATCTTTGTTACTGTTGCCCTTTCTCTAGGGCCCTCCTCTGCACCCTCTGGGTGAGGAATGTGGGCTATACCTTGGTGAGTTAGGAGCAGAGGTCTACCAGATGGACTTTCCTGGAGCAAACTGACAGCAAAATAAACTAGTGTTAGGCACAGGGGTGTTTATTGACCATCAGGGAGGGGACAAAGGCTTGCTGCCTCTCTCTGAAGAAAAGTGAGATTCGTAAACAGAAAGGGGCCCAGCCTCCTTAGGGCCAAGTGGGGATGGCTGGTTCTGAGAGGTAACTGGTTCAACTGCTTCTGCTCTTAGCCATGTTGGTCAGAGCAGACACCTCTCCTTCACCCTAGAAGGACCTCCTCAGCTCTCCTGTCTCCCCTAAACTTCAGGGAGGGTTGGAGAGCTCTTGTTCTTCAACCTGCCAGCAAGGACCCTGGGCTGGACACGTCCCTCGACTTGAACTCATTGGCTCACCCTTGGTCCCAACCCTTCTACAGCCCTATCCCTGGGAGGACACTTGTCACCCAGAGAACCAAAAGTCAGCTATGTGTACAGAATCTTGGACACCTCTCCCTCCCGTCCTCCTGTCCCAACCCTCTGTCCACCATTGATCTGTCCACCAGCACTCTTTCAACCCTCTCTTCTGCCTTCTAGAATAGTAGTCTGACTGCTGCCCCAACACCCTGGCTGCTTCTGACTTGGCTTTCCCACTTCTTTCATATTCTCCCAGACTCGGGACACACTCACTCCAGGAAGCCTTCCCAGAATTCTTAGGCTGGCAGGGAGTCCTTTTTCAGAGTCCCATTATGTCCCAGACTGGACTTTCTCATCCATTACCACACAGTGATCAAAGGCCTATTTATAAGCCTGAAGTCCCCAAACTCTACCACTTAGACAGACATAACCTAGAGAGATGAGGTTTTGTTTTGTTTTGTTTTGTTTTGGGGGGGGGTGTAGTGGTTTGTTTCTTTTCCTTCTTTCTTTCTTTCTTTCTTTCTTTCTTTTTTTCTTTCTTTTTTAAAGACAAAGTCTCACTCTATAGCTCAGACTGGTCTCAAACATACAGCAATCCTCTCGCTTCAGCCTCCCAAGTGCTCAGATTATACACACTATAGACACGAGCCATCACTCATGCTTGTAGCTACCAGCGCACAGCCCACAGTAGGTATACAACTAGCACACATACCTACCGACCATCTGGACTAGGGAATGGAAGGAGGACCTAGGGGCCTTAGGGAGATCAAGGTTCTCCTTCTCTCCAGCTACCTAGCCATTCTTATCTACTGTCCTGTTGCTCCTGGGGTACAACTTCAGGGAATCCTGGGTGCTGCCATGGGTTTTAGTCCCAGCTTTTAACTAGACAGGAATGTGGTAACACCCTGGCCTATGCCACTCTTCCCTATACAAAGGATATCCTCCTGCTAACCAGGTCCTGGGAGCCCCCAGAAGCAGATACTCCCAACCTCCAAGTGACAGGGGAATTCCTGAGCAGATGACCTTGGTCAGAAAGTGAGTCCCAAAATTCTGGGCAGGCTTGGCTTTCACTGCCAGCTCTGATAAAACAGACCATGGTGACTGGAAAGTGGAGGGGCCATTTTTAGGAAAGGGGTGATGTCCAGGCCTAAGAGGGCCTAGGACCCAGCTCCTGCCTCTCCCCCTCTCTCCTGATGGCTGCAGCTTACATCCCAGGATACATGGGCCAAGGACACGACCTCCCAAGAGTGTCAGGAGAATGCTGACACAAAGAAAGAAACATTTCAGATGTGCAAGACACGAACAAAGAAATGAGCAGCCAGAGAGAAGAAATAAATATAATCACGGAGACCAACGAATCGCAGCTTTCTCAGGACTGTCCTGATTTTAATTGTAGAAATCTGAGTCCCAGGAGCCACCTTGGTCCCAGAGAATCTGCACAGATGACACCTAACATGAAGTAGAGGTGACTTATAGGGAAGGGGCCTGTGAACTTCCTTCACTGAAGGCCCAAGACAGCCTGCTGGCTTCTTGCTTCTTTCAGAGTTTCAGAATACCTTACCTCACCCCCAAACTTCCACCAAGGTGCTACTGGCTGCCAGAGAGAAGCAAGGACCCTGTCCCCTCCAACCACCTGTGATCACCATGTGTCCCCACCCAACTGCCTTACCTGTCTGGAAGAGGCAGCCACCACCTGGGAGATCTTAGGAAGTTGTGGCAAGCTGGCTGCAGGAGAACGACCTTTGTCCTCACCTCCCCCTCCCAACCCCCCAGGAACTTCCTTCACCATATAAGGGAAGATAGGGCCCCAGAGAGAATGGATAAGGGGGCGGGGAAGTAGGTGCCCAGGTCCCTGGGAACCTAGAGCCCAGCAACAGCCTGACAGCCAGAGCTGGTGTGTGCCCCGCCCTTGGCTCCTCAGCCTCTGGGATGGGGTGCACTTCCGGCTAGGACCTGGGCTCTCCCTGCAGGTAGACAACTCCCACCAGGGCAGGCTACAGGTCCCTGGACCATTCTCCTTTCCACCATCTCAGCAGACTACCCTCCTGCCCTAAGAGAAGAGGCATGGGGGGGGGG
>NW_022196896.1:100330736-100361511 GCF_008632895.1 Mastomys coucha | reverse complement strand
GGGAGGGAACTGGATGGGGACGGGACAGGACTCCTGGGGCCTTGCCGCTGGAACTCAGCACCCAAGGCCAGAGTTCACACTTGGGGTTCCCTTGGGACAGGTGGGGCCCCTGGCAGATCTCTTCTATTCAGCATGACCCACGCTCAGTGGGCACAAGGACCTTTCCCCATCTTCCTCCTTTCTGAGTGAGCCACAACCTCCACTTTTATGAGTTGCCATAAACCAGTGCCTTTGAACCCTGCTCTGCCGCCTTCCTTCCCCCAGGAGCCAAGGGCCTCCACCTCCTCGCCCTAGACCTGGGGATCTATCTGCCTTGCTGCCCTCTGCTGTAGGTCTCTGGAAACCACGGCCTGCTTCCCCTCTCTGCCTCTGCCCCCTGTAGATCTTCTGCCACCTTAGAATCTTGGTCTTTTAGGAGGGAAAGGTGAAGAGGGTGCGTGAGGGCAGCATCCCCTTGGCCTTCCCCCTTCCGGAGAGCTCTGGAGACTGAAAGTGTGAGCAGGCAGGCGCGCTTGCGCAGAGCCAGCAAGGACAGTAAACATACTGCAGGTGCTGTTTTGTTTAGAAATAATGTAGTACCCTTTCTTGTGAATGAAAAGGAGTGTCTGTCCACTCAGTTGCAACAAAGCGGAAAGGAAAAACTCCAGGATAGATAATTACCCATGAGTCAGTGCTCATAATCGATTTAGAAGTGTCTCAGATCCTTCTCCAGTATGTGCATTGTGCATGTCTTCTATCAGCATCTGTGCATACACTTTTTACCAACACATACAACTTTTAAGTTTCCTTACTTTTTTATGTATATATAGGTGTTTTGCCTGTGTACTGTGTATGTGGTGTGGAATCTCCTCTGCAACTGGAGTTAGAGATGGTACTAGCCACCATATGGATCCTGGGAACTGAATCTAGGTCGTCGGTAAGAGCAGCAAGTGTTCTTGGAAGCTGAGCCATCTCTCCCGCTCAGCATATACCTTCCAAAAGAATTTACTAATTGTTATTATCATTATATCTTTTATGGTTATACGTGGAGGTCAGAGAACAACTTTCAGGAGTGGGTTCTCGACTGCCACTGTAGGTTCCAGGATTACACTCAAGTCTTCATTTTCTTTTTCCTTTTTTTTGTTTTGTTTTGTTTTGTTTTGTTTGTTTTGTTTTGTTTTTTGAGACAGAGTTTCTCTATGTAGCCCTGGCTGTCCTGGAACTCACTCTGTAGACCAGGCTAGCCTCGAACTCAGAGATCTGCCTGCCTCTGCCTCCCAAGTGCTGGGATTAAAGGGGTGCGCCACCACCGCCCGGCAGTCTCCATTTTCTGTCTTCTCACAGTACGTGCAAAGAACAGCAAAGTTCACGCTAACCAATAGCTCACTCAGGGCTGGGTCTTCAAACTCTATCCAACTATTGTCATTGCTAAATGTTTGCCACTAGACTATATCCATTGTCAGTGTGGGTGCGGGCTCCGTGATACTACGGCACAGCACACACTTAGTATGTGAAAGGCCTTAAGTTCAGTTCCCATATTATATACAACAAGGTTAAGAATTTCTGAAAGTGGGGCTGGAGGGTGGCTCAGAAGTTAAGAGCACTGGCTGCTTTTCCAGGGGCACCTAGGTTCAATTTCCAGCATCCGTACGGCAGCTCACAACTGTCTGTAACTCCAGTCCAGGATCTGACATCCTTGCACAGGCATACATGCAGGCAAGACACCAGTGCACATAAAGGAAAAAACAAAACGAAACAGGGTCATGCTCTGCACCCCAGCTGGCCTGAAATTTATAATCCCCACACCTCAGCCTCTTAAGTGCTGGAAATACAGGCATGTCTTACCATATGCAATAAAGAATATAAGCCGGAGCCGGGCAGTGGTGGTGCTCGCCTTTAATCCCAGCACTTGGAAGGCAGAGGCAGGCGGATTTCTGAGTTCGAGGCCACCTGGTCTACAGAGTGAGTACCAGGGCAGCCAGGGCTACACAGAGAAACCCTGTCTCAAAAAACCAAAAAAAAAAAAAAAAAAAGAAAGAATATAAGTCGGGCAGTGGTAGTATATATATATATATAATTTGTGTGTGTGTGTGTGTGTTAAAGGAAACCATCTTCTTCTGCACTTAGTCCAAGGTCTCACTTTTTTTTTTTTAGATTTATTTTATTTATTTTATGTGTATGAGTAAATGGCTGTGAGCCATCATGTGTGTGGCTGCTGGGAATTAAACTCAGGACCTCTGCCAGCCCCACTGGCTCCGGCCCCGCTTGCTCTGGCCCGGCGTAATTCACTGTAGCTATCTTCAGACGCACCAGAAGAGGGCGTCAGATCTCATTATGGGTGGTGTGAGCCACCATGTGGTTGCTGGGATCTGAACTCAGGACCTTCGGAAGAGCAGTCAGTGCTCTTACCCACTCAGCCATCTCGCCAGCCCATATAGATAGATAGATAGATAGATAGATAGATAGATAGATAGATAGATAGATAGATAGATATAGATATGTAGATATATAGATATATATGTTATATATATTTATATTTTTTAATTAAAAATTGTCTTAGGTCTAAAGAGCCAGCCCCATGGTTAAGGCCACTGGATGCTCTTGCAGAGGATCAGCCTTGATTTTGGTTCCTAGTGCCACATAACAACTTACAACACTCTGACTTCACTTGCTGGGGATCTGATGTCCTCTTCTGATTTTGAGGGTACCAGCCACATGCATGATTCATATACATACATATACACTCCTACCTCGTGCACACAAAATAAGTAAATATAAAACAAATCGTTTCAAACTGTTAGAGAAGCAGCCCAGTCAGTAGATGCTGTGCCTGGAATGTGCTAACCCTCAGCACACACAAAAATACATACCTTTCTAATTTCTTGTTATGATAAGTGTCAACCATATAGGAAAGCAGAAACAAGTGTGGCAGCCATCTGTGGATTAGGGAGTTAGCACATTTGCCATGTGTATGGGATGTGTGCAAAGACATTGTGAAGGTAGTCTTCATTAAATATCACTCCTCTGCAGCAGTGAGCCAGTGTTCACTACAAGGAGGATGAGCACTTTCTGTTCTGTGGTTCGAAAGTGATCTTCATAGGTGAGAGTCTGTGCCAGTATTTGTAAAACCATCACGTCTTCAGTCCAGAGTCCAGTTCCACTTATTATCTCCACTTGGACCTTATCTGCCTTTTTATATGGAGTCAAATCAAGAATAAGAGTCTCCTCAGCACTTTATAATCTAGCACTTTATAATCCTCCCTTTCCCCACGACATCAGCTTCCCTGGCTCCAGAGAATCATCTTATAGGATGTTTCCATCTTGGAAGAACCCCAGTTTTCTCTATGGTGCTACTACTACTACTACTACTACTACTACTACTACTACTACTACTGTTAGTACCACTAGTACTGTTACTACTACTGTTACTACTACTACTATTATCACCTGTTACCAACTACTAACTACTACTACTACTTTGATTTTATGAGACAAGGTTTCTCTGTGTAGCCCTGGCTGTCCCAGAACTAACTTTATAGACCAGGCTGCCTTTGAACTCACAAAGATCCGCCTGCTTCTGCCTCCTGAATGCTGGAATTAAAGGTGTCTGCCACCATCACCCAGCCTCCTTATGGTATTATTTACTCATGCTTAAAACAAAACAAAACAAAACAAAACCCAAACAAAGGTTTCATGTAGCCCAAGCCGGCTGAAAACTGGCTTTGTAACCAAGGATGATCTTAAACTTCTGATCCTCCTGTCTCCACCTCTCCATGGCTGGGATCCCAGTGTCCTTGGTGCACCAAACCTATTTTCTTCAGCTGGTGCTGGCACTGAACTTTCAGCAGTGTGCATGCTAGGAAAACACTGCATTCAATGAGCTACCCCCCAAGCCCTACTAATGTTTCCCTCCCCCCCAGGGTCGGTATTCAAATTTATTTATTATATTAATAAAGACAGAATTTCACTCAGTAGAGGACTGACTTTGAACTCAAAATCTTCATGTGTCAGTCATGAAGCATGTGCTTGCTTTAAAGAAATAAATGCTATGCCCTTATATTGGATGTGGTGGTACATGCTTGTAGTCTCAGCACTTGGAAGCAGAAAAATCAGAAATTCAAGGCCGTCCCCAGCTGCATAGTGAGTTCAAGGCTAGCTTGAGTTATATGAGGTCCTGTCACAACCATAGCAGCAAACATTGAGTTTTAGGCATTTCTATTACTTTGTTTTCATACCATTTCTTTTTTTTTTTTTTTTTTGGTTTTTCAAGACAGGGTTTCTCTGTGTAGCCCTGGCTATCCTGGAACTCACTCTATAGACCAGGCTGGCCTCGAACTCAGAAATCTGCCTGCCTCTGCCTCCCAAGTGCTGGGATTAAAGGCATGCGCCAGCACAGCACAGCTTCTCCTACCATTTCTTAAAGCCTAAAGCAGATTCCAATTAAATACTTTCTTTAGAAATACTTTAGTGTCTGGCTTTCTGAAAGGAAACTATCATTTAGGATCAACAGGGAATTTTTGTAAGCTGAGATACCAATCCAGTAGAACTGGGTAGGGCCAGAGGTTCTGGATTGCTAACAAGTCCCAGGGGGGTACTGATACACCGTGTGAGTCTATTCACTCAGCCCAGGCTCAAAGGTGATGACCCTGAACGGCATCAGAAGACACTCCTGTGTCAAGTTATTCCAGTGTAAGACATGTGAAGTGAAGCTTGTGGCTCACTATGGCAGGCTTCCCACTGTTAGCTAGGGATCATCCTGGGATTCTCCGTGTGCTCCTGTGCTCCTAGCTACTCAGCAAGCTGAGGCAGGGGAATTGTTTGAGAGCTAGGCCAAGCCTGAGCAATATGGAAGACCTCATCTCAGAAAAACAAAGAAACAATAGGCCCACCACAACAGATAGAAGTCACCAGTCTTGATAGTTTGATACCAACACACAAATCCTTTGAAATCCTTTGATTTCTCACTTTCTACTTCTTTAGCCATTGTCATTTTGTAGTTAATTTTTAAAAATTACAGGGCTGATGATTAAACAGAGCTTTGTGTACAGAAGGCGATACTGAACTAACTCCTCCCTCAGACCTATTCTTTCGTTTCTTCCTTCCTTCCTTCCTTCCTTCCTTCCTGCTAAATGTAAAAAAAAAAAAGGATTTATTTGTTGAGGAAGGGGATTAGCAAGACATGATGTTCTGGCTTATAAATTTCCATCCTATGGTTTTTCATGACTATATAGAACTCTGGTGTAGCAATAATACTAAGGTCTACTTAACTAGTCTCTTGCTGGTCAATACTTCAAGTGTTTATTATAAATTTGGAACTTTTTTAAAGATTTATTTATTATTGTGCATAAGTACACTGTAGTTGTCTTCAGACACACCAGAAGAGGGTGTCAGATCTCATTATGGGTGGTTGTGAGCCACCATGTGGTTGCTGGGATCCGAACTCAGGACCTTCGGAAGAGCAGTCAGTACTCTTTTTTCAAGACAGGGTTTCTCTTTAGAGCTTTGGCTGTCCTGGAACTCACTCTCTGCTTTCCTCTGCCTCCCAAGTGCTAGGATTAAAGGCCATCACTGCCCAGCACAGTCAGTGCTCTAACCTACTGAGCCATCTCACCAGCCTCTCTTGAACTGTTATAAATACTTGAGCTATCATAAACAATGATGCAATTAATACCCTTACATGTAGCAAGTTACAAATAGAATACATTTCACCCACAGGGTAAATACTTACAAGTAGGATTGTTCAGATGCAAATTGACCAAACCAAACCATTTTCAACCTGTTGTGATGGAACACACCTGTAATACCAGCACATGGGTGTGGTGGAGGCTGGAAAAGTAGAAGTTCAAAGTTAGGGCTTGCCACCAGGCAGTGGTGGCGTATGCCTTTAATCCCAGCACTTGGGAGGCAGAGGCAGGCAGATTTCTGAGTTCAAGGCCAGCCTGGTCTACAGAGTGAGTTCCAGGACAGCCAGGGCTACACAGAGAAACCCTGTCCTGAAAAACCAAAAACAAAACAAAAAACCCCTCCAATTCTAGGGGATCCAACACCCTCTTGGGACCTCTACAGACACAGCATACATGTGGCACACATACATGTAGGTAAAACATTCATACACATAATTTTTATTAAATAAATAAAGCTAATAAGTCCAAGGTAATTTTTGCCTTCATATGAGGTCAGCCAAGGTTACATTGTGAGACCCTGTCTCAAAAAAAGCAACCAAACAAAAAGCCCAAACCGAGTTGGTGAAATGGCTCAGAGGGTAAGGCTTTGTTGACGAGCCCAAGAACCGGAGTTCAGTCCTTGAAACTTAACCTGGTAGGAGAGAACTCCTTCAAGGTGTCATCTGAACTCTACACATGTGCACTTGAGCACACACACCTAAATCAATTCATTAAAAAACAAAAACAAAAACAAAAAAACCAAACATATAGGGGCTGGAGACATTGCTGACCTGAGTTCAATTTCCCAGCACCCACATGATAGCTCACAACTGTCTGTAACTCCAGTTCCAATGGAGCTGACACCCTTACACAGACATACATACAGGCAAAACATCAGTGCACATAGAGTAAAAATAAATAATTTCTCAAAAGGCATGCTTTCTCTGATGTTGTTAGCTCATTCTCCAAGGCTTTTACCATTTTACACTACTATCAGTAGGGTTGTACTGAGTGTCTGTTTCTGATAGAAAGAGGGGGTTGTGGGGAGGAAAGCAAATAAGAAAATCTACTCTGGGCTGGTGAGATGACTCAGCGGGTAAGAGCGCCAACTGCTCTTCTGAAGGTCGAGAGTTCAAATCCCAGTAACTACATGGTGGTTCATAACCACGCATAATGAAATCTGATACCCTCTTCTGGTGGTCTGAAGACAGCTAAAGTGTACTCACTTATAATAATAAATAAATCTTTTTTAAAAAAGACAGAATCTACTCTATCCCAGGAACGGTTAGAGGAATTTTAACTTGGTTGTATCTCTAAAGCTAGAGGTAGACTGGCTCCCCTCTTCGTCCACCCCTACCCAGAAGCAGGTCAGCCACACTTCCTGCCCGGGTCATTTTATCTCCTCTCACCCAGTTCAGGCCCTCTCCTCCTCTCCAGGACCGGGACTGTGTTCTCCCAGTCCAGTCTTCTGGGTTCCTATTCCTGATTTAGTTTCCAAAGGCCAGGTGAGAGGTGTGTGTCCACTCTCTCAGTTTCCAGTGTGCGCTTGACAGGTGGCTTCACACCCCTCTTCTGCTTCTGGTCCCTCGGTTGTACTCCTCGGCTGTACCCTATGCCTATTAAAATAGGGGTAGGGGGAGAACAGCACTTTCACTGGACATGGTGGTACATGCTTGCAATCCCAAGGACCCTGGGAGTCTGAGGTAGGCAGAATGCCATGAATTCAAGGCTGGCCTGGATGACATATGAAGTATTGGGTCATTCCAAGCCTACATTCCAAGCCCTCGTCTCAAAAAAAAAGAATAAATGAATAAAAAGAAAAAGGAATTGGTAGTGTATCTCAGTGGGTAGAGTGCTCACCTAGAATACCCATAAAAGCCCAGGTTGGATCACAATACCCCATAAGCTTATCTTGGTGGCACATGCCTGTGATCCCATTCCTGGAGACAGGGAGACAGGAGGATTAGGAGTTCAAGGTCATCCTTAGTTATATAGTAAATTTGAGGCTACCTTGGGCTGAGTGAGATCTAACTATAAGTAAATAAATTAAAACAAGCTGAAAATAAAAATGAGCATGCCCATTTTTATGATGTATGCTTGGGAGGCACATGGAGGTGGGTCTCTGAGTGTGAGGCCAACCTGATCTATAGAGGGAATTCTAGGACACCCAAAGATACAGAGAGATACCCCATCTCAAAATAAAATAAAACTACGAGAGGTCGCTCTTCGTCTGCTTTCCCATGCTCCTCTGCTCGGATGTCCTACATTCTTGCCATTTCCTGTACTTCCTGCTACAGCCAGTTCTGAGACCTTCCTTGCTCAGGAGCCTCGCTCATCCTTCTCCCTCAAGCCACCTTACAGAACCCTGCTCTCTAAGCCTCCCTAGCAGGGAGTCGCTGCTCAAGCCTCAGGGGCCGCCCTCATGAGTCTAGGCATCTGTAGGCTCTTCAAACCCCCAAGCTGCCCACAGACATCTACAGCATTGCAGTGCTGTGGGGTCATTAATCGGTTCCTAATTTCTTTTTCACTCGTAGGTGGCGTGATGTATTTGGTAGGTTCCATTCTTGTGAGCTTCAGTGAGTCAGGGTTCTAGTTATAACAGATAACACTAACTATGTCTTTCACTTTCTCTAGCAAGACTGGACTGAGCTAAGTGGCTGGTGCTGGGTGGTACCTCTAGGGACATCCCAATATGCAAATCTGATAGTTGGCAACTAGAACTCTTTCCTTCTAAATTGACCTCTAGAGCTGGGTGAGGAATACATCTGCAATCCCAGCATTCCGGAGGTGAAGGCAGGAGGCTCAGAGGGTCAAGCTATATATCAACTTTGAGGCCGGTCTGGGTAACATGAGACTCTGTCTCAAACAAACAAACAAACAAACAAACCAAGATTCCTATCTGGAACCTAGGATAATATTCAGGGATATCACTCCTAAATCCCAGGGTCTTCAGACTGCCATCTGAAACATGTCACCTGACTCCAATCAGTAAGCATTTACTGAGCTGGCACTGCCCACTCAAGAGTCTGCCTCACTACTGAGGATGCGATGACACTCCGGATCGTCTTAGTGTCCTTGTGCTCTCCCTGACCACTGGGACAATTTCTTCTATGGACATGTTCATCATGAGCCTCAAAGCGATTTTTTTTAAACTTATTTTTATTTACTTTTGCCTCGTGTGTTGCAATAAGTAATTAATTCTGAAGTTATCTTTATTTCACTTGGCATCTCATTTGAGGTGTTTGTCTTAGTGATCCTTGTGCCCCACAAAACAAGCAGGAAAAGCAAACCCGGTTTAAACCTTTCATTGTTTTTGTTTTTTCTTATATTGAGGCAAGGCTTTTTTTTGTTTGTTTGTTTGTTTGTTTTTTTGTTTTTCGAGACAGGGATTCTCCGTATAGCCCTGGCTGTCTTGGAATTCACTCTGTAGACCAGGCTGGCCTCGAACTCAGAAATCCGCCTGCCTCTGCCTCCCAAGTGCTGGGATGAAAGGCGTGTGCCAACACCGCCCAGCAGAGGCAAGGCTTTTCTAAGCTCAGCTTGGCCTCCTAATTTGCCAGTAGGATAAATTCCTATCCCTCCTGCCTCTGCCTCTTGTGCTGGAATTACAGGTGTGTGCATCTCCACCGCCAACCCCGACTAAGTCTTTGTTGTTTTAAGGTTTGTTTTTATTAATGAGGGGCATGTGTCTGCTTCCCTGGAACTGGGGTTAGAGGTGGTTGTGAGCTGCTGATATGGGAACTAAATGTGGTTCCTCTGGCAGACAGGCCACACTGTTAAATACTGAGCCATCTCTCCAGGCCCCTTTGTTTATCTTGTTTATTGTTACAGTCTTGACTGAACTAAAGAGTACTGCACTCTGCTTAAGAAAAAGTCTCTTCATCGCTGCCCTTGGTGACAGAAGCACTTGGAAGGTGAGGCAGGAGGATCTCTTGGACCTCACAAGAGGCTGTCTCAAGAGACAACAGTGTCTCTTTCTCATTTATTCACTTCCCTGTGACACAGTCCGTTATGGTAGCTTTCCCCAAGTTTACTCATCCTTCATACCTACCCTGAGTACTGAAACCTCAGTACTCAGTACTCCTCATTGTCTTAGTGAATGGACAGCGGCTGAAGGACAGCTCTCAGTGGTAAAACACTTGTGTGGCATCTATGAGGCCCTTAGTTCAACTTCCAGAATTCAAACACAAAGCAAGCAAACAAAACCCAACTTATCAAGAGGGCCTAGTGGGGCTAGAGACTTCAGTCAACAGGTGGATAACATTACCTCACAGCTGAGGAGATGGGCCACAGAAACAGTCTTGAGTCTTTCTGATCTGCCATCAGATCTTTTTTTTCAGTACTGGGGATAAAATTCCAGGCTTCGGGAATGCTAGGCAAGTGCTTTACGGGTGTGTTATGCCCTAGACCCTGCTAAAAGGGATTTTAACACAGGGCAGTAGTGGCACACGCCTTTAATCCCAGCACTTGAGGGGCAGAGGCAGGCAGATTTCTGAGTCGAGGCCAGCCTGGTCTACAGAGTGAGTTCCAGGACAGCCAGGGCTACATAGAGAAACCCTGTCTCGAAAAACTACACACACACACACACACACACACACACACACACACACACACACATACAAAGAGGATTTTAACAATGATCAAAGGCCATAATTCAGAAATTTATCTTACCTCTTCCCTTAAATTTCAGGTTGCATGCACACCTGTACTCGCTATGACTAAACTTTCTCTTTTTTGGACTTTTGTTTTGTTTTGTTTTGTTTTTTTCTACATGGTGGCTCACAACCATCTGTAATGAGATCTGACGCTCTCTTCTGGGTTGTCTGAAGACAGCTACAGTGTACCTACATACAATAAATAAATAAATTTTTATTAGAAAAAGATGCAAAGGATCTCTCCATCACTCTGGAATTAATGGCATTTTTCTTCTTTACTCCCGACTCCCTTTTTAAATGTGTGTTTTGTCTGCCTGCATGGCTGAGAACCACATACCTGCAGTGCCATCGGAGGCCAGAAGAGGGCATACGATCGCTAGGGACTAGAGTTTCTTTATGGTTCTCAACTACCGTTTGGGCGCTTGAAATTGAACCCGGATCCTCTGAAAAGAGCAGTCAGTGCTCTTACTTGCTGAGCCATCTCTCCAGCTCCGGGAACTAAAGTTGCTTGCGGTAATGTTGAGAAGAGTTCCTTGAGAGCAGAAGCACGGCCTGACCCTAGCTGGTGCTGACAAGGAAGTGCCCACACATGTGGTTGAGTTTAATTATGCGTGGGCAGAGGGTGTGCGGTTGCGGGATAGGGGAGTTTGACTGAGTCTCAATGGAAGCTGCTGCTCGGCTCCTCTGGCCTCCCGGATGCAAATTTGAGGCGACCACCGTTTGCATACAGAGCAGGAAACCAAGCCTGATCCTGGTTGAGGGAGGGCGGGCGGAGGCCAGGGGCAGGGTATAAAGCTTGCAAAAGGCTCTCCCGGTCCATGCAGCTCCAGCCCAGAGCAGATTCCGGGGTAGGCTTCTTTTCATGAGGGGGGTTTCCTGGAATGGGGTCGGGTAGGGTGGGCAGAACGAGGAAAGGGGCGGTTTCACACCTATTGCTGCCGCCCTATTCCCCCCCCCCCAACACACACCCCTCAGCAAAAGAAGGCTAGGGGCTAAACCCTGGGTGATAAGGGATGGCCTGAGGAGTGGAGTTAGAAGTTAGGTTCCAGTATTTGGGAGGTGTACACCACCCCTTCTCCACTATGTGTGGAGGACGTCTGAAGCTCCGCGCTTTCGGAGGAAGGTGGACGAAGCAAGCTCCTTCGTCTTTTCCAGACCCCGGGTTCTCTAGACCGGGGAGCGCCTGGCTTAGAAGCCCAGCGTTAGTCTGCAAGGGCAGGGAGGCACCCTGGGCGCTCGATCTGAGCAACGGCTTGGCCCCGCACTTCCTGCCCCGCCCAGGCGGGGTTCACGGAAGACGAATTTGGCCGGAGGGGCGTGGCCAGGGCGCGGCCAATGCGGGCAGGAGGCCTGCGGGCGCGCGCCCCACCCAGTCTCCTCCTTGCTCGCCCCACTGCCCGGAAGGCTGTGGGCCCAGGGCGGCCCGAGTCTGCCCAGCCTTCCGTCTCCCGCCCCGCCCCGCATTCCAGAGGTGGGGGCACGGTGGCTTTTTGTGTGTGTGTTATTTTTTTATTTGTTTAGAGTGCATGTGAGGAGGTCAGAGGACAACTTGTGGGAGTTCTTGTTCTCTTTCCATCACGTGGGCCCTAGCAATCGAACTCAGATCGAGCGCCCAGGCAGTCCCTCTTGGCCAACTTCCTCCTGTCCAGCGGGGTTATAAAAAAAGAGTCAAAACTGCAGTCACAGGTGGGAGACATTCACGCACTTCAAGTCCCCTCCCCAAAAACCACAGAGGCAGAATAGGAGGGGGTCTAGCTTTCTCTTTAGTTATCACACTGACGTGCTCAGGTCACAGAGAAGGCACTTAATTGGGAAGGTCATCTGATTCCGGCCAACCATTATCTTCTCTCCCTTCACCAACTCCCTTGGCACTTGTTTGTGGGTCTGCTTTAACTCTTGTAATCTGGGAAGAAGAGCCTACGGGCTGGAACTCCAGACTCAGCAGGTATGGGGAGGGGCTTTAAAAACAGAAGCAGAGTTGGCAGAGACCCGGGAGCTGCCCCCAGCCAGCAGGGGGCCATGGAGGAGGCTGCACGCATGAGGAACAGGGAAGGAGTTGGCACAGGAGGAGCCAGCTTGGTAAGGTTTGGAGACCTCCCAACCCCCACAAGAAGGGTTCCACCTCCTGTTGATACTCTGAAGGCACTGTGAAGTGAAGTCTGGGGCTTAGGGATGAGGCACCAATAAGGAAGCAGAGACACTCCCTCCTTCCAGCAAGCTGGTGGGACTAGCTCACTGCTGGGCACTGAAGGTACTCAATAAATGTTTTTTGAATGAAGAATCAAAGGGTTGGGACAGACAGGAGACCGGGCCTGACCCCTCAGCCCAGCTTGTTCCATTCAGAAAATAGTAGTTTTAAAAATGTAAAAATCCTTTCCCTCCCTCCCCCAATTTCTGGGCCCAGGGAAGGGTCAAAGGGCAGAGTGTTCCCACCCTTTCCTCTCTTCCTTCCCTTAAAAATCTATATACACATATACATATTTATATGGCACCATGGGGGCATCCTGCCAAGCCCCAGGGCTTTGGGGAGACTCGGGGCTTAAGTGATATATGGAGCAGCCACCAGCCTTGGACAAGCTGGACCGGAAGTGTCCCTCCACTGAGGAAAGTCCCCCGCTCCTTTACAAGTGTATTATAATTGACTTTCTTCTTCTCCTTCCCACGTACAAACTGGTGGGGGCACCATCAGCCAAGGAGGAAGAAGGGGACAAACTGGTTCCTCTTAGGTCAGCCTGGATCTGGGAAAAGCTGACCCAGTAAAGAGGGTTCTATGCAAGGCACTTGGGTGTCCACTGTTCTTAGGCTGGGGGTAGGAGGGGAATCCAAGGCATTGGGGCAGCAAAAACCCTGTCCCTACCCCCAAAGCAGAACTGGGGCGAAGAGGCCCAATTTGGCAGCAGAGAAACATGGTAGCGTGGAGAAGAGAAGACAGAAGTGGGGAGCAGCAGGCAGGGCCCCCCAGGTCCCCTGAGAAGAGGGGCAGAAGATTGAAGGCACTGACACAGGGGCCCAAGGGCTCACTGTCCTCCATGCAACACGGCAAAGGGGAGACACCTCTTCCCCAGGGCCATGACCATGACACAGCCCTCGGGTTTTAACAGCACAGGCAGGTGCCCACAGTCTGATGGGAGGAGGCGTGGGCCTTGGTGAGAGGCAGGTCCTGGCCCCAAGACGCCTCACTAGCTCCCGGGCCTAGGCTGTCTGAGCACTGAGTACACGTCATCCACGCGGCTGAGTTGCTCAAAGAAGGGTAAGAGATCGTGTAGCTCAGTGTCACTCATGTTGTCAAACCACGAGGCCACGGGTACCTGGAGAGACAACAAGAAAATGAGGGCTAGTGTCCCAGGGTGCCCCTGCCCAGCCCAATCCCTGCCCACAAGGAATATACTTTTTGGGGGGTTTGTTTTGTTTTGTTTTGGGGCAGCTGACAGTGAAATTCATTTGTAGATACCAGTTAGCAAAATGACCACAAACATACTTAAGCTTACTACTTTACTGTGTTTCATTCAGTAGGACCCTAACTGGGACCTTCATTCTGTCCCATGAACAGGCCATGACTGGCAGCTTTGAAGACTGTCAGATGGGGACCCCAGCCAGAGGTGAGGACTCTCCATACACAGACAGAGTGGAATAGGTGAGCAGACACAGGTAATAGGACATTACCAGCCCTCGCTACCACCCCATGAAGGGGAGGCCACCTATGTGCCCTGGTCCTGTCTCAGCCACTGGGTCTCATGTGTACTCACAGCATTGTCTGGATGGAACACATAGGAGGCGGGCGAGTTGTCTAAGATGAGCACCCGCCGCAGGTCTCTGCCCAGCCTGCTCAGATCCTTTACATAGTTTCCCCGGTGGAAGACACACGACTCTCGAAACAGCCTGGCACGGAAGGCTCCCCATTTGTCCAGCAGATCAGCTACAGGGTCTGCATACTGGGGTAGGAGGTAAAGTCACCTCAGAGTGAGTAATGTCCAGGGCTGCGTCTAGCTGCATGTTGAACGTGGGTGGGAGAGTACAGTTGACCCAGACCCTAGGCAAGGGCTCACCTTGGCAAGGCTGGCAGTGAACAGCACACACTCGAAGAGCTCGCCCATTCGCTGTAGGAACTCATCTACGTGGGGCCGCTTCAGCACATAGACCTGGGGAACAAGCCAGTGAGGGAGCTGCTGGCCCACAGGCTTAGGGGGCGATCAACCAAACAGGGGACAGGAATAGTGAAGGCGGTAGGGTAGTCTAGAGAGGCTGGGCCACAAGCTGCCCCAACCATCCTCCCCCCCCTTTCTAAAGAGGATTAGAATGTGATTCCGGTGGTCCCACCTCACCTAGTGGGAGTCACTCACTTCCCCACATTGGTTTTATCCAAACACAGGAGTCCAGGTTAGCCCTCTCACCCCAAAGCTGCAGGGCACCGGCCCCCGAGCCAAGTAATGGAGAACAGGCTGACCAGCACCACAACCTATCCTGAATTACTTGAACTGGGTCCCGGGCAGTGGGGGTAAGAGGGGAAAGAGGGTTCCACAAGACAGGACCAGAAAGAACCCAGTCTGCAGGTCTGGGCGGTTGGCTCCATGTCTAGAGTACCAGGTAGTCTTGGGGTCTCACTCTTTTTTTTTTTTTTTTTTTTTTTTTTTTTTTTTTTTTTTTTTTTTTTTTTTTTTTTGATTTTTCGAGACAGGGTTTCTCTGTGTAGTCCTGGCTGTCCTGGAACTCACTCTGTAGACCAGGCTGGCCTCGAACTCAGAAATCCGCCTGCCTCTGCCTCCCAAGTGCTGGGATTAAAGGCGTGTGCCACCACCGCCTGGCTGGTCTCACTCTTTTTAAGCTTTGGACATTCCCCATCTATCAAAGTTCCATGTGGGACTCTCTCAAGATTGGTGGGAGGTACCCGGGTGTAATGCAGACACCAAGACCCCCACCTCCCTCTGACCCTCACCTGGTGAACCACTCCATCAATCTCCACCGGGATGATGAAGTCGGCGTTGTTCACTGGCTGTAAGGAAAGAGGACTTGCTGGAGCTGGAGAGGAGGGAATCCCAGAGGTGGAGATACAGCAGAGACCTCCCTCCCTGGCCAGGGCAGCCGCCCTCCCCTCAAGAGACTGTAGGCTGAGAGGTGCTGGGCAAGGCCCACCTTGAAGGAGCTGTGCACCAGGGTCTCGTCCAGGTCGATGACAACGCAGATCTTGTCTGAATCCTGGGCCTTGGCCTCGGGAAGCAGGTACTGGACTGGGGTGTGCTGTGGGGAGGGGCTGGGCTGGAAGGGCACCTCCCACACGGGCTTCCCTCCCCAGATCTCTATCTGAGGACCCAACCAGACCTTCCACCCCCTCCCCAGCTTTTGGGTCTTGCAAACTGTGAGCCAGGGGTAAAGGCATGTGGATCCTTCTTCCTCACCTCATAGAGTATCCACCAATAAGAAAGGCCTAACTGTGGGCTAGGAGGCTGCACTGGGGGCTGGAAAAGGGGAGGACCTAGGAGGCAAGTGCACTCCCTCTCTGCACACTTTTTAGGGTCTGCACATGTGTCCGTGAAGTTCGGCCTACACCCCTAGCTGCCAAGTCCACTTCCAGCTAGGTCCAGGTGCATTCCTAATCACCACCACAAACCTTAGGGATGGCGCCATTTTCCTCCACCAGGAGGGGAGCCCCACTGTGGGCAGGCAGGGGCTCCCCATCATCTCGGCAGACACAGCAGAAGAGGGAATGGAGGATGCCCCGACTCCGGGGCTTCTGGGAAACTGCTGACTTCTGGTCACCTGAAGCAAGAAGTGAAAATGTGGGCACACTTGGCCTACAGGGGTTGCATGCACTCGGGTCTCCATATCCCCAAACACAGAGAGCATTCTCCTTCCATCAGGAGACCCATCAGGGTGGTTGTGGTTGGCTGTCCTCCAGAAAACCCCCCTTCCGGAGGCCCCAGCACGGGACCACTTCAGGTCCCTGGCAACTCTGTGACTTAAGGGAATCTGGTGTGGCTAGGAAGGCAGCCGCTTTAAGGAGTAGGTGGCTTGGGGGATGAGGGGGGGAGACCAGTTTTTCTCACGGTTGGGGTTCTCAATCATCTGACCCCACAGGTGGGTCTTACCTGAGCAGCCCCTGCTCAGGACCTTCAGGGCTTGGGGCCCCATCGTCCACTCCCACTCTCCCTCCATTCTGTCTACCCAGTGAGTCCAAAGTCCTCATGGAGCCTGGGCCCAGAGGCCAGTGTCCCAGGGCTGTCAGCCCCGCCGGCCCCACCCCCTTTACCCCGCCCCGCCTCGCCTCAACCTTAGACATTCTGAGAGGCAGCGGCCTGTCTAATTGACAGACCTCCCCACTCCAACCCTCCTCTCCAATACTTTCCGCCTCCAGCACCCCCACCCCCACAGAGCTAGGACCGGACAGTGGACAAATCCCCGAGTGACTCCCCAATCTTGAAATTCACCCCGGGGAGGGGTGGCCCCGAATCGTGCCAACCCCAGGGGCTCCACCTAGGCGAGCAGCACCCCTTACAGGGTGGGTGCAAGGGTGCACAGGCCCGAGGCCAGCCGGTCTGGCCTGCTGCAGCTGGGGTGCCACGTGCCCAGCTGGACACAAGGTCCCCCCAAAGTCCGTCCTGCAAGGGCTGGCGGCTCTCAGTCTCCGTGGGTGTCGCCCGCCCCTCCACGCGGGACGCCCAAGTTTGTGGGAACCTGGTTGTGAGTTGGCGGGAGATCCCTGCAAGCCTCCCCCACCCACCCCCGGCCCCGCTGTCACCTCGGCACCCCCCTTCCAGACCTCAACCCCCGAGGGGGCGGAGCCTCGGCGGGCGGCCGCCTCACCCCCCCCACCTTCCAGTCCCATTGGCGCCAAACTGGGGGAGGGGGCGACGCCCGGGGAATCGGCGGCCCGCTGGGGGCCCCCTCGCGTGCCTCCTGCCTCAGTTTCCCCACTAGACGTACACTCGAGCGCGCCCCTGGCGCCAAGGCCCCGCCCAGCGCCTCCCAGACTCTCGCGGAGTTCAAACTCTCTCCGGCCCCAGCGGCGGGGGTTCGGGACGGGCCGAGGCGTGCGCCCGGGACGGTGGCAGCAGCAGCGGCGGCGCGGGGCCGGCCCCCGTGCTCCCCGTGCTCCCCGCGCTCCCCTCCCGCCGCCTGCCTACCTTTGCCCCGCAGCGGGCCCCGCGCCTCCTCCTTGCTGATCTGAGTAATGACGGCCGAGCTGTCCATGGGGCCCGGCGCGCTCCGCTCCGGCCGGACTCTGGCCCCGGCGCCCGGCCTCCCCCCCGGCTCGGGCCGGAATCGGGGCGCGGGGGGGAGGGGAGGGTGGGAGGGAGGGATCCCCGCGAGCTTCGGAGGGGAGGGGAGCCAGGTTCTCGGGGGGAGGGGGAGGGAGGGGGCGCGGAGGAAACTTTGTTACAACATGGAGTTTCCTCCCCGCGAGGCGGATGCAAACATGGAACCCGGGCGCCGTTTCAAGGCTTCCCCTTAAAAGGGCAACGGCTTCGGCGCTGCTGGGACCCGGCCGCCGCTTTCATCACTTCTGGGGACCGGCGGGCCGGGAGGCGGGCCGGGTTCCTGCGGAGATCCAGGGGGCGTCGCCTCGCTTCCTGCGGTGTGCTGGCTGGACCAAGCGTCTGCGGCTGCGTGGCAGAGCGGACGGCCGTAACCCGCCGCTGCGAGCCTTGGAGCCCCGGGGCTTGCGATCAGCCCCAAGCACCCGGTCCGGGAGTGCCCGAGGACGACGGGGCTCCACCTCCGCGCATTCCAAAGTGCTGACACGAGCTCCCTCCGTTTGTTCCTCTGGAAAATGGGATGACGCTAACTTTCTTTAAAATGGGTTTTAAATTTTTTTTTTTTTAATTTGAAATTTATCGCCGGGCGGTGGTGGCGCACGCCTTTAATCCCAGCACTTGGGAGGCAGAGGCAGGCGGATTTCTGAGTTCGAGGCCAGCCTGGTCTACAGAGTGAGTTCCAGGACAGCCAGGGCTATATACAGAGAAACCCTGTCTCAAAAAACCAAAAAGAAACAAAAAAAAAGAAAAAAAATTGAAATATATTATGTGTATGGCCTGTAAATATATACGTGCACCACATATTTGCAGTGCATTCTAAGGCCAGATGAGGGCGTTAGATTCCTCTGGAACTGGAGCTAGTAGATGGTGTGGGCCCTAGGAACGGAAATAGAATTCTTTTAAGAGTAACAGGTAGGGCGGGACAGTGGTGGCTCACGCCTTTTATCCCAGCACTTGGGAGGCAAAGGCAGGCGGATTTCTGAGTTCGAGGCCAGCCTGGTCTACAGAGTGAGTTCCAGGGCAGCCAGGACTACACAGAGAAACCCTGTCTTGAAAAACAAACAAACAAAAAAACCCATGTGCCCCTGGGCCATCTTTCCAGCCCCTAAAAAATTTAAAGTTATATTTATTTGTGTGTGGAGGAGAATACACATTCTACGAGTGCTCTTCTTCCACTATTTGGGAGCCACATCACACTTAGGCCTGCCAGTAGGCACCTCTACCCACTAAGCCTCACCGCCCTAAGTGAGTCTTTTGTCTAACGTTGTGGATATCCCTACGGGGAAAAAAAAAGACATTTCTTTGCTAGCTCCAATTATGCAAACTCATCAAATTATGGCGAATTGAAGATTGATCTTATTTTTGTGTATGTGTACGTCTGCCAGAGCCTTCAGAGGCCAGAAGGGGGAGCCATCCCCCGGAGCCGGAGTTACAGGCAGTTGTTAGCCGCCCTATATGAGTTGAACTCATTCAGGTGCAAGAGGTGTGTGTAATGTCTCTGAACGGCTGGGCCACCTCTCCAGTTCTAAATGACGTTCGCGATCCAGTTGCAACTGTCAGCACTGCAGTCTCGAGGACATCACAGAACTGAACGTTCCACTTCTGCGCCTACCTTTCCCGATGGTCCTGGAGCAAATCTAGCCCTCTTCCCCTGCCAAACCCTTCCCGTTTCCCCGGGCAGGCGCCGAGCCTCTGCGGCTCAGGGCCCTGTATCTTGTACGTGCTGTTCCCTCGGCTGGGAACGTGCCTCCTCGTCCTTGGCAGAGCCGAATCCCATCGAACTAGAAGAAATACCACCTTGTTTAGAGGACCTCCACCCCTACTGCCCCTATCATCTGTGATTATTAGAGGGAGGGGTCCGTTTTAGGGCTGGCTGTGTTCCCAACTGCCCAGGGGACGCCGGCGGAGGGAGGGCCGGGAGCCCGCCCTTGGGAGCCTGAGACTGCAACCATTCAGATTTTAAACACACGTGTCACCGAATCTGTGGTGACACACCCCAACCAGAGCCTGAATCTGCGTTTGCATACAGAATCTTCTCGCAGGAAGCCCCCCAAGCTACACCGCTCTAGGGCTGCGGTTCGTTTATTTTTATTTTTTTTATTTTTCCTGTCTTACAAAGTTCCTTTCATTCGCCCTAATTTAAAAAACACGAATGCCAAGCCTTGACTCGCATGCCTCACTTCCTCCCTTGGGCCCTGTGGCCCGGTGGTTGGGGTGGGCGTCCTGTGGCCTCCCAGCAGAGAGCGAGCTGGGAGCCTGGCCCCTGAGACGCTGCTTGGTGTGTACCAGCTGCTTGGTGTGTACCAGCTCCGTGCCCCCGACCAAGCGCCAGTGTGGGGCGCTGATCCTTCTGCCCTTGGGGAGCCCCAAGGCTGCCATCCTTACACCCCAAGGTCTTCGCCTCCCGTGTGTCGGTGCCCTGGGTCCCGCGCCCTTAATTACACTCGGGATCTAGCGGATTCCTCGGAAAGATCTCCTTCTTGCCTTTTCGACAGAAGAGGGGACAGCTTGGCAAAGCGAAGGCACCAGCCCTGGTCCTTCCACCTCTCTGCGAGCTCCTCTTCTTGGCCAGGCCCACCGGGGGTGCCTCGGCTTTCTAAGCTGGGCTTGCACTGTTCCCAAAAGGAAATGTGTGACCCGAAGTTGAATGAGCCCGGGTCTAGCGACTGGGCCCTTAGGCTGGCTGCCTTAGATTCCCATGGTTCCCTTCCACCCTACCCCCACCCCGACACTCATGAACCTGCCCTGTAAGCTCACACCAGTCCTCAGAAGCCACCCCAAACAAAGCCCTGTCACCCCCTCCAGGCCTTAGCTGGGGGCCCCTTCAGGATCAAGACAGCCTAGATGGGTTCCCACCTTCTGCCGGAAGCTCCATAGCACTCGCCCTGTTCCGGTCCCATATTGTGAGGACTGCACGCCAGTTCAGAGGGTGGGGGCAGGTATTTGTTTCTGTTTGTTTGTTTCCTAGCAGGCATGCATGGCTCCATCTCCGCTGCTGTCTCCTCTTTGCCAGCAGTTGGTAAGGAACTTTACCCACACAATCTATTACGATTACTACTTTTTAGAGATGTATTACTTTAGGTATATGAGTATACCAGACACACCAGAAGAGAGTATCCCATTACAGATGGTTGTGAGCCACCAGGTGGTTGCTCAGAATTGAACTCAGGAACTTTGAAAGAGCCATCAGTGCTCTTCACCACTGAGCCATCTCTCCAGCCCCTACGATTATCAGTTTAATACTCTACAAGAAAAACAATGGTGTGGACTGCTATCCAGGGACTAAGCAGGATACTGCAGGGCAACTGAGACAAGGGTTCTTCCCTCCGACCCTCGGCTTCCCACTTGTGGATGGACTGGGCGGGAGGCCTGGTAGAAAGCCCTCAGCTAGCTCCACAGAAGCGGGCATGGGGCAGACTATTCCCACCCTAGAGTCTATGGAACTCCCAGGGAAACCCTAAGGTGGGCCTCTTTCCCTAACTTCAATTTGAGTTTGGGGGCTTGGGTTTTTAGGGCAACCACGGTGATGGAGGAGCACTAAGCGCCGCCTCTGGCAGGAAATGACTGACCTTATCCCTGACTTTGGGCCTTGGTAAGTGAGGCAGGTTGGCTGAATTCCAGCACTCAGGAGGCAAAGGCAGGCAGATGTCTGAGTTCGAGGCCAGTCTCTTCTACAAAGTGAGTTCCAGGACAGCCAGGGCTACCCAGAAAAACCATGTGGCATGGGCCGGGTTAAAACATTATTTTGTGTGTGTGTGAACAGGCATGTGTCACAATATATGTGTAGAGTTAGAGAATCCACCCATGTGGGTCCAAGGACTGAACTCTGATCTTCGGGAATGGTGACCTGTACCTTGACATACTGAGCCATCTCATTGACCCCAAGATGATTTCGTTATTATTATTATTATTATTATTATTATTATTATTATTATTATTATTATTATTGAGAGCGTGTCTCACTTTCTAGCCTTTGCTAGACTGAAACTTGCTACTTAGCCCGAGCTGCCTTGCCTCCAGTGCATGGAGACCCACCTGCTTCTGCCTCCAGAGCGCTGATAATCAGGAGTATAGCACAATGCTCGGCTAAGATGTATTTTTATGTATATGTGTTTGTGTATGCAGCGAGTGTTGGGGTGCCTTTGGAGGCTTGGGGAGTGTCTGGTTCCCTGGAGCTGGAGTTCCAGGCTGTTAGCTGTCATATGCCATTCTCGCGCAGAGGAGCTGGGAAGTGCAGTCCTATGGAGGAGCAGTAAATGTTGTTCAGTTCTAAGTCCTAAACTTAACTAGTCACATGACCAGCTTTCCTATCCCCTGGGTCCCCCACCCCCACCCCACTGCATAGCATCTGAGAACCAAGAATTTTGGACGTGCTCACCGACACCCCTTTCTTATTTAACCCACTGTGTCAGGTGCATCCTGTGTCAGGCCTCATCCTGCCAGTTTATTTAGTCCCCTCCCCTGAGAGCTAACCTAGGTTTCTCTGTATAGTCCTGGCTGGCCTGGAACTCACTCTGTAGACCAGTAGACCAGACCAGTCTCAAACTCAGAAATCCGCCTGCCTCTGCCTCCCAAGTGCTGGGATCAAAGGCGTGCGCCACCACTGCTCAGCGCTGACATACATTTTAATTAGGGACTTTACCTCTCCTCCACTTCTAACCCAGGGCTCATCACGAAAAATAATAAATAAATAAGCACCCAATTAATGCCAAATGAATTGCCAGAATGTGCAGCAAGTTAGGGGACACTTCTCCAATCGGAGGGGAATCTGGAGGTGCTTTCTTTGCCAGTCCCCTCCCTACCCCTTTATTATCTCGGGTCCCATCTTCTCCAGGAGCAAGCACCAAGGCGAGGGGAGGTACTCTCGCTCGGGCACCCTCTCTGACTGCTGTTGTTGTTTTGTTTTTTGAGACAGGGTTTCTCTGTGTAGCTCTGGCTGTCCTGGAACTCAATCTGTAGACCAGGCTGGCCTCAAACTCAGAAATCCGCCTGCCTCTGCCTCCCAAGTGCTGGGATTAAGGACGTGCGCCTCCACCGCCCGGTTCACCCTCTCTGACTGCTATTCGAGTTGCGCCAGACCTCTCTCCCTTCGCAGCTCCTTTTGGGCCCCACTCTCTTCGTTGCCCTTTTAAGAAAGAGGACATTCTTTTCATAAACAAGCGCCCCAATCCGAGCGTCCAGTCCCCAGCCTTCCCAGCTGGGTCCCGGGTAATGGGAGCTACTTTCACACAGCGAACCTCCCACAGGATCAACCCCGGGGAAAAGGCTCACTGGGCACCGCTTCCTCCGCGCGGCTCTGGACTGCTGGAGGCAAGAGTGCGAGGAAACGGAGGAGTCAGGAGGAGGGACTTAGGGGAGCCTAGAAACCGCCTAGGGAGCGTCTGCAAAGTGCTGGGTCTACACAGGGCGGAGGGGGTTCCCCGCCCTCGCCGCTACTCGCTGCCTCCGCGCGGGGGTGGCTTCTGCGGTCCAGGGCGAAAGCACCCTGCCCTCACCTGAGTTCCGCTTGCCTTTGAAGGAGGACAGGGCCTAGGCCGGAGTGTGGGCGCCTTGGCAGAGTCCTCGCCCCTAGGGGGAGCTGAGAGCGGTGTGCAGGGAACCCTAATGGCACAGCGTGGGAGTCCGGTCAGCCCAGTTCCCTGGGGAGATGGTGAATGAATTGGGGCCTTGAAGGCACAGACTTTTGGGTTCTTTATGGCCTGGCTCCAGAAAGAGAAGGAACCGTTTCTAGGTTTTACTACCTGGAAAACAGGTCTCAGGTACAAAAGAGAGTAGGAGACAGTCATTCGGAGGGTTCAGGATTTGACGTGTAGATTTTCCAGCGCTTTGGAACAGAGGGGAGCTACCCTTTGGTTCAGCGGACTATTTCTATTTTTTAAAGTTTCTTCCAGTCCTACCTTTCCTCCCCTCAAGTTTGTCAGATTGTCCTCCTCCTCTTCCCTGCCTTCCATCTCCTCTACCACTTTCCTTCTTTTTACTTCCTTCTTGAGACAGGCTCCCAGGTAGCCCAGCTTGGACTTGGACTCACTTTATTTTATTTACTTGTATTATTATTATTGTTGTTGTTGTTGTTGTTATTTTTGAGACAGGGTTTCTCTGTGTAGCCCTGGCTGTCCTGGAACTTACTCTGTAGACCAGGCTGGCCTTGAATTCAGAAATCCACCTGCCTCTGCCTCCCAAGTGCTGAGATTAAAGACATACACCACCACTGCCCGGCTTGGACTCACTTTATAACAAGAGGATGACCTAGAACTCTTTAAGAACTTTTTTTTAAAGACATTTATTGCTGGGCGATGGTGGCGCACACCTTTAATCCCAGCACTTGGGAGGCAGAGGCAGGTGGATTTCTAAGTTCGAGGCCAGTTTGGTCTAGAGTGAGTTCTAGGACAGCTAGGGCTATACAGAGAAACCCTGTCTCGAAGGGAAAAAAAAATATTTTATGTATGGGAGTATACTGTAGCTGTCCTCAGACCCCACGAGAGGGCATCTTATCCCATTAGAGATGGTTGTGAGCCACCATGTGGTTGCTGGGAACTGAACACAGAACCTCTGGAAGAGCAGTCAGTGCTCTTAATCACTGAGCCATGTCTCCAGTCGGGACCTAGAACTCTAAGATTCTTGCCTTCATCGTCCATGTGCTG
The DNA here is from genome assembly GCF_008632895.1 of Mastomys coucha. NCBI lineage: Eukaryota > Metazoa > Chordata > Mammalia > Rodentia > Muridae > Mastomys > Mastomys coucha. The sequence goes on along the minus strand of NW_022196896.1, from coordinate 100,337,323 downwards.
CACTGAAACATCATGGTGGTTCTGTTTGAGGTGGTCCGGGCGTATACTAGCCTGGAACTCACCATCCTACTGCCTCAGAGCCAGGGTTACAAGACTGCACCAGATAAACAGGTTTTGGATCTCCTTGAAGAGCTAAGCACCAGACACTGTTTGTTTTAAGTCATTTTTATGTATATGCATGTTTTGCCTGTATGTTTGTCTGTGCACTGTGGGCATGGAAGGGCCAGAGGAGAAGCCAGAAGAGGGCATCGAATGCCCTGGAACTGGAGTGACCCTCAGTTGAAAGCCACCATGTTGATGCTGAGAATTGAATTCCCGGTTTTCTGAAAGGGTGGCTAGTGTTCTTAACACCATAGCCATCTCTCTAGCCCCAGGCACTGTGTTTTTTAAGTCTCTTAGGTTGTGGTGGTAAGATGGGTGTCATTGTACTCTGAGGTAAAGCGCTAGTCCAAACTGGAAACCCATAATCCGGAAAGCTGGTAGGGGACCTGCTGTGCCCCGTCCTGTAGCCTCTATGCTCTCTGGTGCCTAGGGTCACCGGGAACTCTCCACGCCTCCCTGTTCCTCGTTAGGGAGCCCATATAGGAAGTGCTGGTGGGAGCGGTGGGTCAGAAAGGTGGCTCCATGAGCGATGCAACAGGTCCAGGCCTGGGAAAGGAGCATGAGTGGAGGAGAGGCCAGAGCTCGGCAGAACCCCCCCTGCGTCTCCCTCTTCTGCCCTCCCCGCCCCTTGCCTGACTCCAGTACCAGATAAGCCGTAAGGCCCACATAACCTATGGCGAGCAGAGCCACAAGGCCAAAGTAGGCAGGGTGCGGCAGGCTGGGCAGGTAGCTGATCACAAAGTATAGGTTGATGGCGCAGACCAGTGCCATGATGCAGGAAGTGATGGCTTTGCTCAACCTGAGGAAAAAAAATGGGTGTCCAGGGCTGGCTGGATGCAGCCAGACCACCTGGAAGGCCTTCCCCACTGACCCCATCCCCACCCCACCCTCAGGACCACCCACTAGCTAGCTCAGAGCTGCAGACTGGGAAGCAGGGCACCTTCTCTGACCTGTGTGGTCTAGAGCAGACAGACCCTATTAGCCACTTGGGGGCTCTTTGGGCTCCTCCATGACTGACAGGACTTGGCCAGGAGTGTGATGAAGGTAAGCCCGGGTTCTAGACCAAACCGCCCCCACCAAATACTGGTTCCCATACTTAGTAGCTGTGTGACACTAAGCAAGTTCTTTATGGTCTTGGGGCCTTGGTTTCAGGGGAATGTGGAGAGAACAGTTGGCCATGCCTAAGCGTGGCTGAGAGTCTAGAGAGCAAGCGGTACAGAGGTGGCTGGGGAAGGGAATACTCACCAGCCGTTGGCAAACTCCTGCATGACCGCTGGCATGCTGGTGAAAGTCAAGATGGGCAGCACAGCAAAGGGCAGCTGTAGGGAGTAGTGGAGACGGAGGCTGAGAGATCCTGCTTTGGTACAGCAGGGAGTGGAACATGGGGAGTTCTGCCTCTCCTCTGGCTGAGCCTTCGGAGACGTTCCCTAAGAGCCCTTGACCAGTATTCTGTGTATTGATGCAGGGCTACTCAGACTTGCTGGAGTTTGAATGCCGGCTAGGCCTCCAGTCAACCAACCCAATGCGTTGGTTTTTCTGTCTGTGGCATGGTGACAGTGGAGACTCTTGCTTTTTAGTGTGGCTCTAGAATCCTGTGAGTGTTTAGGGCAAACCCTGTGGGACTTTGGGGGGGGGGGTGAGGGAGGGAGCTGTTGTGTTCCTTATTAGCTAGACCATTGGCTCTCACCAGTAGACTCTGCAGAACGTTGAGTAGATCGTTGAGGCCAGACAGGTCCTTCAGGTCGCGGAAGACAGCCACCAGCACAGTGGGCAGGATGGCGCAAGAGCGAGTGAGAAGGACGCGTGCGAAGCGAGACCACCGCAGCTTAAGGAAACCCTAGGTGGGACCAAGCACCCTGGTGGGGCCACGTGGCCTCGGTTGTCTCAGACACCCGCTCCCAACACTCTCCCCACCTCCACACACGCGCATTTGTCTGTCTTGGAAATGGGGGGCAGCTCTGACTCTTGTTGATGGGATTCGGACGAGTGGGAGAGGGAGGATTCCCATAACTGGTTGCTGAATATGGAACAGCTTTGGGGGATTCTGTCTGTCATCTTACCCCTCTGCAACTCAGAAAGGCCTAGCGTCCAAGGCTCTAGCAGTTTGTCTGCTGTCCTCGGGCCCTCGATACCCACCTCCATCACGAACTGTCCGGCATAGGTGCCGGTCATAGTAGAACTCTGCCCCGCTGCCAGGAGACCTACTGCCCAGATGTAGAGGGCCGCAGGGCCAAAGAGACAGCCTAGGATCACACCCTAAAAGGAGGAGACCCGATCAGACTGAGGCCCCGCCCAATAGAGGCCCCACCCCCGACAAGGCGTGGCCAAACATCAGGCCTGAGTGGCACTTACTCCTTGATAAATATCCACGGACACTGTATTATTGTCCCTGGGGAAGATCTTAGCGTAGTTCTGGAGGCTGCTGTTGGCACAGATGTTGAACTGCAGGCAGGGAGTCAATAGGAGGGAGGTGGGAAAACACAAACTCAACTTTTGGAAAATCAGGACCCCCAGTTAGGCCCCAAGCCTAGTTAAAAACCCGAGGCCCGCTCTTTCTGAGCCGATAGCGCACTCCAGTGAACAAGGTGAACGTTCCAAAGACCCGACCTTCTGCAAGAAATGTGGGAAGAGGCCGGGCGGTGGTGGCGCACGCCTTTGATCCCAGAGCTTGGGAGGCAGAGGCAGGCGGATTTCTGAGTTCGAGGCCAACCTGGTTCTACAGAGTGAGTTCCAGGACAGCCAAGACCACACAGAGAAACCCTGTCTCGAAAACAAACAAACAAACAAACAAAAAAACAAGCAAAAAAACCCCTGAGGCCCAAGCTGGCGGTGGTCATGCATACCTTAAAGAATCCTAGCACTTGGGAGGCAAAAGCAGGCAGATCTCTGTAAATCCGACACTAGCCTGGTTGGTCTACAGAGCGATTTCCAGGACAGCTCAGGCTATACAAAGAAACCCTGGTCTCAAAAACCAAACCAAACCAACAACAAAAAACCTGAGGGCCTGCAGGCTCTATTTGTGTAGACACACTTTGCTAATAATGGTTTGTGTTTTGTTTTTCTGTTTTTTTCCTTTTTTGAGATAAAGTGTCTCTATCTAGCTGGGTCTGTTTTGAAATTCCCTGTATAGACCAGGCTAGCCTTGAACTCACAGGGATCTGTCATCTTTTGCCTACCGAGCGCTAGGATTTAAGTCATGAGCCACCATGCCCAGCTTGGTTTAATTTCTCTTACTGTGAATTTGTTGTTAGAATTTACAGTGCAGCTCCAGGTAAGAACTGGGCTTCCAGTTCATGGGGTCAGTATGCTGGCATTGGCACCACATTCCACAGCCGCCCGTCACCCCCCACCCCTTCATCCAAGAGCCTGCAGTCACTCAAACTTGAAAATAGGTTTCCACCGAGTGGTGGTGGTGCACACCTTTAAAGCCAGCACTTGCGAGGTGGTGGTGGCTCATGCCTTTAATCCCAGCACTTAGGAGGCAGAGGCAGGTGGATTTCTGAGTTCGAGGCCAGCCTGGTCTACAGAGTGAGTTCCAGGACAGCCAGGGCTACACAGAGAAACCCTGTCTTGAAAAACAAAACAAACAAACAAACAAAAAGCCAGCCCTTGGGAGGCTGAGGCAGGTGGATGATCTCTGTGAGTCTGAGGCCAGCCTAGGACAGCCAGGGCTACCCACAAAGAAACCCTGTCGGTGGTGGCACATGCCTTTAATCCCAGCACTTGGGAGGCAGAAACAGGCGGATTTCTGAGTTTGAGGCCAGCCTGGTCTACAGAGTGAGTTCCAGGATAGCCAGGGCTATACAGAGAAACCTTGTCTCAAAAAAAACAAACAAGAAAACAAAAAAAAAAAAAGAAAGGAGGAAAGAAAGGAAGGAAGGAAAAAAGAAAGGAAGGAAGGAAAAAAGGAAGGGAGGAAGAGAAACTAGGGTTCAAAGTCCCCATAGAGTCCTCTACCTCATAGAGGTGGCAGAGTGACATCCAAGAGTGGATGCGCCTTCACACACTCAGGACATTTAACAAGGACTTCCGAACACAGTGGTTATCGAGAATCCCAGTCCCCGGATGTCCCCCCTCCCCTGCTGCTCAGCTTGGGCCTCCAGAGGGAACTGAGCAGTCAGGCTCCCTCAGGGATCCCAGCCCTAGCCCATCATTCTGCATCCCCACCGGCAGCTTCGTCCCTGCACTTTTCCATCTCTGAGGTCCCTCAGCACTCGCTGGTGGGTGGGCTGGCTTCCTGTCCCTTCACATCTTCCCTGTGTTCGCTACACACAAGAGCAAAGGTATAGGACCTGCTCGCTTTACCCTGGGGCTCTCAGGTGATGCCTGGTACCAAAGCAACATCTCAAGCCAAGCAGTACTTCAAAGTGATTGACACCTGTCATCTGTCATGTGGGAGCTGAGATGATGGGGGGGGGGTGCGGGGAGAAGAGCTCAGAGTCCAGCAGAGACTCTGGAGGAGGTGGCCTGGAATCCCTGGCAAAGCCAGTTGGCACGTGCGGTGTGGGTATGTGCAAACGAGCTGGCGATAGGGGCAGTGTGGCTCACCGCTTCCTTGTTGGTTTGCTGGTAGAAGGCCTGACCGAAAACAGCCATGACGAAGAGGTTGATGATGAAGGACACGGATAGGGCGATGGTGGCCTCAATCAGGAAGTACATGTTGGCTTCTCGAACATCCACCCGGCGGGTTCTGTCTACCTCTCTAGACTAGTAAGGTCAGAGGTAAAGGGAAGGACCGAAGTCCCTCAGAGTTACCCAGTGACCCCCTACCCCCACATGTATACTTCTCTGAGTCACCATTCCGGGAAAGTCCCCATCTGGTACTGTGATTCAGGTCCTGGTCAGCTGCCGCCTGCCCACATCTTTGTCCTTGCCAGAGGTCTGGTCCACAGTGACCAATTATGTGAATGAAGGAAGCCCTGACCTTTGAGGTCCCTCTCTAACTCAGCCTGATAGTCCCTCCCCTCTCATCCAACATCCTTCAACATTAAACGTGTCTGGTTTGTTTCTGCCTCGGGACCTTGGCATCTGCTGTCCTCCCCATCTGCCGTGCCATCCTTCGGTCCATCCACCAGCCTTCTCGGTTTGTTCCTCTGTGAGCACCTTTCACCAACCACAGACCCGTCTCTTGTTTACACTGTCCTTGCCTTTGTCACCTACATCAGGATGCAGGTGTTTCTAAGGCCTTGATTGATTTTTATTGATTTGCCTCAGACAAATTACAGGCAGGCTAAACAGAGAGCGAGTCCATTCTTCACTAAGACCCTCACGGAAGGCATCTGAGGCTCAGAAATGGGCTCCTCCCTCAGCTCTGCTTACCTTGACCAAGGCTGAGTGCAGGTAGATGTTATGGGGCATGATGATGGCACCAACAATGCCCACTGCCTGCAGCAGCTCAGGCTGCCCACAGCCTGGGCAGGAGGGCAGGAACAGGCCCTTAAGAAGTGCTCCCTGGGATGGACGCGCTACCACGTACTGTCGGAAGAAACTTGGTCAACTTGCTCGAACCTTCTTCCCTCCCATCCCACCCCCAAGGCGGGTGAGGACCTAGGCTAAGGGTTGTTTCCCTAGACCCTTAGGCTACGCAGGTGGAAGGGAAGGGAGAGATCTTGAGGGCAGGGTTATAACTCTGACATCTCACCTCATAGCCGAAGGTCAGAGCCATTATGGTAATGAGGAGCCCAAAGAAAGCTTCCAGCTTTCGCAAACCTAGGGGCACAGGGAAGGAGGATTTTAAAAAAGGAAGAGGAAGAAAGAAGAACAAAAAGCAAAACCCTGTCACATAAACCCTGGAGAGCAGCTGTTTTGAGCATTTTGTCCTGGGCACTGGGCCAAGGGCTTAGCATATATTTTCCGCATTGAAATTTCACCACAGCCCTGTGACGCCCCGATGTTCTGTCCGGTGTTACAGAAAATGAAAACAGAAACCGGAGCAAGTTGCTCAAGCCATACAGCTGGACCAGGGGGACCCACAGTCCTGGGAGAAGCCAGGGCTTAGGTGAGGGCAGCCATACAGCTGGACCAGGGGGACCCACAGTCCTGGGAGAAGCCAGGGCTCTGTGAGGGCAGCCATACAGCTGGACCAGGGGGACCCACAGTCCTGGGAGAAGCCAGGGCTCAGGTGAAGGCAGCCATACAGCTGGACCAGGGGGACCCACAGTCCTGAGAGAAGCCAGGACTCAGGTGAGGGCAGCCATACAGCTGGACCAGGGGGACCCACAGTCCTGGGAGAAGCCAGGGCTCCGTGAGGCTGCGCAGCCCTGCCCACTTTCATCCCCTAAGAAGCCGGGCTTTCTCTCACCATAGTTATCCAGGAAGAGGAAGAAGAAGGTGTCCACAATGGTGATCAGTACACCACCCCACAGTGGAATACTGAAACCAAATAGACCAGATCAGCCCAGCCTGGTCCAGATCTGGAGTTCCCACCCTCAGTGCAGAGTCAGGAACCCAAATAGCTTGGCCATCCATCTTAGGATGTTGCGGGG
>NW_022196896.1:100307722-100330712 GCF_008632895.1 Mastomys coucha | reverse complement strand
CTGAACATCCCTAGACACTCAGGAAGGGCAAACCAGGTAGGGGATCAGGTGTGGTAGGAAGCCCTGGCCTGTGTGTTCTATGACTCACAAGTCACCTTGGGTTCTAAAAAATAGACTCCCACCAGCCCTACTGGAAATGGGGTGATACCATAGACACAGGGGGGCCCTTGGCCTGGAGAGGAAACAGTGGCTCCCTCCAGCCCGGCACTGAGGTGGGCTCCCTAGCATGATACCGTCCAGCAGAGAGCAGATTGAAGGAGATAGCCGTCCCAATGACTTCCTGCATGTCCGAGCCCACAATGGCCAGCTCGATGGTCAGCCAGAGGAGGATGCGGGGCACCTATGAGGAGAAGTTACTTCCTTAAGAGAAGGCTTGGCTGTTTGACATTTCACTTTTCTTGCCTTTGCAAGCTCTGCACTGTGCCGAGCAGCTGGAAGTCCATGTGCGCTTTTACATTTGCCTGCTGGTTTTATAAGACAAGATGGCCGGGCCTGTGAGGGCACACATGCCTTTAATCCCAGCACTTGGGAGGCAGAGGCAAACAGATCTCTGGGAGTTCCAAGCCACCTTGGTCTACAGAGTGAGTTCTAAGACAGCCAGGGTTAAGACAGAGAAACCCTGTCTTGAAAAACCAAAACTAAAAAAAAAAAAAAAAAAAAAAAAAAAAAAAAAAAAAAGACATGCTTAAAGGAGTTTGCTCTGGCAGTTTTGGGTCTCTCCAGGATTTGCATGTTGGAATCTTGATCCTTGTGTTGAGCAGTGGCGGAACCCTTTACAGCAGAGTACAGACCTGGTGACGCTGGCCTGACAGCCCAGAAGCTAAGGGAAGTGGAAGAACGAGTTCAAAAACAGCCTGAGGAAGCCTGGGGCAGCCTGGGGCAGCCTGGGGCAGCCTGGGGCAGCCTGGTGAGACCTTGTCTCAAATAAAAAGTAAAGAGAAGGCAGAAGACAGACGCAGTGTGGTAACGCTTGCCTGGTATGGATGAGGCTAGCCCCATGCACCCCTTCCCACCATGCCAAATAAAGCTAAGCGGAAATTGGCATCTTGAACCTGTAGAGATGTGAGCTAATTTGGGTATTGTTTTGTTTTGCTTTGTTTTGTAGTACTGGTGCTTCAGCTCAGGCCTTGTACATGCTAGGCATGTGCTCTGTAATTGGTTACACCCTCAGCCTTATAGCCTGATCTTTCCTTTTCTTTGGCACTCCCTTTCTCTCTGTCTCTCTCTTTTTCTCCCACTGTCTCTCTCTTTTGACAGGATCAAAACATCCCTTACTGTTCTAGACCTCACTATGTAGACCGGGATGATCTCGAACTCAGAGATCCGCCTGCCTCCACCTCCTGAGTGCTGGGATTAAAGGCGTGCGCCACCACGCCCGGCAAGAAACCCTGTTTTGAAAAATCTAAAAATATAGATAGATAAATAGATGGAGGGATAGATAGATAGATGGATGGATGGATAGATAGATAGATAGATAGATAGATAGATAGATAGATAGATAGATAGATAGATGGATGGATGGATAATAAACTAAACCACTCAGCTTCATGTACTCTCTTTCAGGAATAGACATAGACTAACTCAGATGGATGCGGAGAGAAACCAGGCCCCCTGCTCGTAGGCATTGACATCGGTGAGGATCTAAGCTCCAGTGCCTCTCACGGTTAGTTAAGCAGTTGCTGTAAGCTTCTAGAAGCAAATGTCTGCTTTGGGGTTCCTAAGGTGTGCAGGCGGGCAGGGCTTATCAGCTTTTGTGACACCTTTTGTCCTGGAACCCCCAACCCTTCCGACTCCTGAAAGGGTTAAATTACATTAAATCCCTTTGAAGGGGGCTGGAGATAGAGTTGGAAGGTAGATTGATTGCTCATCCAGCATTCAGGAACCCCTGAGTAGACTCTCCAATCGTGTTAAATAAGTGGGGGCTGGAGGGATGACTCAGGGGTTAAGGCCAACTGACTGCTCTTCCAGAGGTCCTGAGTTCAATTCCCGGCAACCACATGGTGCCTCACAACCATCTGTAATGGGATTTGATGCCCTCTTCTGGTGTGTCTGAAGAGAGCCATGGTGTACTCATATACATAAAATAAATAAATTAATTTTAAAAAGTCCCTTTGAAATATACCATGCTGTAGTTTGGGTGGTCTTGAGTGAGCATTGACTAGCCCTGAGCTAAGGGGCTTTGTCCTACTAATTGAGCCTGTGTTTTTTTTTATTTTTTGTTTTTTTTGGGGTTTTTGTTTTGTCTGCCATCTAGACTTGTGAAACCTGGGAGCTAATGATGTACTTATTTTATTATGGAAGCTATCAACAGCTGCTCAGGGTTTGAGACTGTAGGTGCTTTCTGTCCACGACCCCTCCCTCTGCCGGTTCCCAGCTCACCTTAGGATAGTAGAGATGGCAGACTTCACCCAAGTCTTTTCCTGTCACCACGCCTAGCCGGGCAGCCAGCCGCTGGCAGAGCAGACCTAGCACAGTGGCCCAGAGCAGCACCCAGAGCAGCTGTGAGGGAAGAGATGCTCAGCCAGAACAGAGCAGCCTCTCTGACGGGGATTGGGTGGGAAGACCACCCCCTACAACCCCCTTTCTGGAAGGGGTTTCCCCCAAGATCCTTTCCTGCCCCGCATGAACTTCTCCTCAGGAAAGCCACCCGTGCAGCCTGCTCTGGAGAACTGGGGTCTTCCCTGTCTTAGCTGAGACACCACCCCCCTCACAAAGCCAGCATGGCGGCCCAGACTCAGTACTTTGAACCCAGCCACAGCACCAGCTTGCAGGTCGGACTCAATGTTCCCCGGGTCAAGGAAAGCGATGCTCATGAGGAAACCAGGCCCTGTGAACGCCCACAGCTTCCTCAGGCTGAATGTACCCTGGGGGGTGTAAGGAGATCATCAGGTCAAGTTAGCTCCTGGGTGGATGCTGCTAAAAACTCGGCAGGTATCTTTAGTCAGGCTGGCTAGCCCTGTCCTCTATCACCCACCCAGTGCCCCTGCTGCCCCTGCCCTGAGGGACCAGTGGGATTTGCTGAGTCACTATGGCTCTGCTTTCTGGATGGGTAATGTTCAGCAGCAGCCTCTGCAGCTGGCCAGCACGTGACCCGTCTGCCACTTTCAGGCTTGTCAGAGAGCAAGTCCCAAGAGAGGGACCTTGTTGTAGTGAAACTTCCCTGTTGCAGCTCTTCCCTCCCCAGATTCTTCTCATACTTCAGGCTCTTTTCTCTGGTGAACCACTGAGGTCTCAGTCACTCAACTCTATTTCCGGGGGAGCTTTGGCCCATCAGCCTAGGAATCTGCTTAGATTGTGGCGATGGGGACTGAGAAGGGGCTTAGCCGATAAAGCCACCAAACTTGGAACCCACATAGTAGAAGTGAACGAACTCTCCCAAGTTGTCCTCTGACCTCCACGTGCATGCTATATAATGGACACACCTACACATGCACACACAAATATGCGCAAATATATATAAGTAACTAATTAAATAAACGTGATACATTATAAAAAGAAAGATTGTGGCAAGGCTGGATGGCTGCATCCCAGAACGCTGTGTTCGTCCCTAGGTGGGCCCTTCTTTTAATGCCAAAATAGTCTCCAGCTCTTTCCCCCCTATGGAAAAGCTTCTTGAGAACCATTTGATTGGTTTTTTTGGTTTTGTTTTCAAATCAATACAGAGCACCCCCTTTAATCACTGTCATGGTCACAGGGGATGCCCCCTCCTCAGCCTGCAAGATCTCTGAGGAACCGGTAGGACCCAGGAAACACTGAGGACATTCCTAACATTCCTACCTGTTCTGTACTGGGGATGGGAATCTTCTCACTCAGGTAGGTGTCCCGGGAAGGTGCTGGCTGAGGTGCTGGGCCAGGCAGGCTGGAAATGGAGCCATAACTGGGCCTGCTCAGCCTCTGGGGGCTCTTGTCACCTGTCAGGGACCCCAGGATGCTAGGTGGGTGTGTGCTTCTTCCAAGAGCCTTGGATTCAAGCTGCCTGCCTCCTCCCACGACCTCCACTCCCCTCAACTGGCCGGTCCACCTATGTGTCAAGCGGAGGTTTCCAGAATCACTTCCCTCCCAGTAAGCACAAAACTTCTCCAATCCAAATCCCCCCCACCCCCAGTCAGGAGATTTGTGAGACAGGAGGCCCAGAGAAGGGTAAGCCGAGCCCCCATCCTACTCCTCCCCCATCTGCTCTGCCCCCTTGCTCTGCCTCTTCCATCAGGTTTAATCCATAGAAGTACCTGACTGCAGTGTGTCTGGCAGAGCAGACCCCCCCCAGAGGCCATAACTCTTCCTTGCCATCTCAAATCGCCCCCACTTGAATCACATTAGGTCCCTGGAGGCCACCACTCACGAGTCATGAGGATGCGGGAGTCAGGATACTCTGTGTGTGATCACCAGGCCTGGCAGCTCCTCAATCTGTCCCCTTCTGTGGGTGCAAGTGGGGAACCCACGCCCTTCCCATCCCCGCCAGGCTTCATCTCCACATCATTGAGGGCATGCTCATGATTTCACACACTTGGCGTTTCGAAACACTCACCAAAGGCAGAAGTGACCAGTTGTGGCGGAAGGGGGTGGTAACCCACAGCCTTGACCCTCGTTCCTCTCCTGGATACCCTGTGTTCCATAATAACTCTGGCCTCACTCCAGATATCCCAGGTTCTTTGCTTCCGAAATGACCTCAGATTTCTGGCATTTGGGTATTAATGTTTAATATTTCATGGCAGTTTCACACACACACACACATGCTCATACACAGACCCATACCCTGTCAGGTCTTTCGTCTCAGTCTGGAGTCCAAGGGGCATTGGTTGACCTAATGGAAAGGTGTGAGGGAGGTAAAAAGTCATGTCCTGTGGACCTGTGAGGGTCTCCGAGAGCCATGAGTGAATGCTGTGTCCATACCACAGAATGAACTCCTGGGCTTTTACTCCAGAGAAACTAAATATATGTCCAGACAAAAACCTCCACATAACGTTTGCAGCAATATTTTTTGCAATAAACAGAAGCTGGAATTATCTGAGCTGTCCATCGACAGGTAAGTAGATGCCTATATCAGCATGGAGAAATCGCCAGGAAATTAGACTGGATGAGAAGTTCATCGTCTACCTGGGCTGCAGACTGAGTTTAAAGTCCCAACAGTTTAGTGAAACCCTGCTCAAAATGCAAAGTAAAACCAGCCATAAGGAAGTAGTTTAGTGGGAGAATGATAATGTGCTTAGGTTTTTTTTTTTTAAAAAAAAAAGTCACTTTCAAAAGCTTATGTATTAGTTCAATGTGGTAGCACATGCCTCAAATCCAGTACTCTAGAGGCTACGGCAGGAGAATCGTGTGTTCCAGGTGAGCCTTGCATACACCAGGCAAGTGTTCTACCATTGACCTGTAGCTTCAGCCCTCGATTTTTCAAGACAGTCTCTATGTAGTCCAGGCTGGCTCCGACTCACAGTGCTCCTACCTCTGCACCTGAGTGTAGGGTTTGTAGGTATGTGTCAGGCCTATCTTGTATCTCTGCGTGTGTGTGTGTGTGTGTGTGTGTGTGTGTGTGTGTGTGTGTGTGCATGCACACGAGCATGAGCATTTGTGAGTCCTGCGGATGATGGGTGTGTGGGTGTGTGGTATATGCATGTGTATGGTGCTAGGGATTAGATTTCTGTTCCTCGTGCTTGCAGAGCAAATGCTCTGATCCACTGAGCCACCTCCTTAGCCCCTGTTGTTCCATTTAAAAAAACTTTTTTTAAAAAAGATTTATTTTATGTGTATGAGTACATGATAGCTGTCTTCAGACACACCAGAAGAGGGCATCAGATCTGCTTACAGATGGTTGTGAGCCAGTATTTGGTTGTTGGGAATTGAACTCAGGACATCTGGAGGAGCAGTTCAATGCTCTTAAGAGCTGTCTCTCCAGCCCTAAATAGTACTTTTGCAATGGCAACATTCTAGAAGCGAAGATCAGATTTGTGGTTACCCCAGGCTAGGGATAGGTCAGGTAGATAGGTGATGGATGTAGTTATAAAATGACTTAGAGGAGCCCTGTGGTGTTGAGATGTGGTAGGTAAGGAAACCACATGTGAAACGACTGTACAGGACTTAATATACCCATGTGTCCATGCACCCTTCCACAGATAATTCGTGTGAGAGAAAGTGAGGACGTTAGATAATGATCCATGACATTGGATCAATGTGAGTATTCCAACTATAGTAAAAGTAGAAATGCAAACAGACATTGGAAGACCCATTCCTAGCAATTATTTGCATTAGCCAAGGCATGGAAACCAGCCACAAATCTGTCAATACATGGATAAATACAATATAGTATAGACATGCCATGGAATGTTACTTGGGATTAAAGCATTATGAAATATTTTTTTAAAAAGATTAATTTATTACTATATGTAAGTACACTGTAGCTGTCATCAGACACACCAGAAGAGGGTGATAGATCTCATTACAGATGGTTGTGAGCTACCATGTGGTTGCTGGGATTTGAACTCAGGACCTTTGGAAGAGCAGTCAATGTTCTTAACCGCTGAGCCATCTCTCTAGCCCAACATTATGGAATTCTAATGCATTAGATAATGTAGAAATCCCTATAAACATCATGTTGAATTGGGTACGGTAGCCCATACCTGCCTGCAATTCTGGCACTTGGGAAGATGAGACAGGAGGTTTGCCATAAGTTCAGGGTCAGCCTGGTCTACAAAGTAAAATTAAGACCCAACTGGACTTCATTTGTGGTGGTTGTCATCGGTTCTTTGGAATTCAAATGTCACAAACAATGATACTCGCAATAGCTCCCAGGTTTGTCCACCATTATGGTTTGAATGTTGTAACCCTAAAATAACCTATAAATGTTGTAGGGTTACAACATTTATGTGCCAAAGTGATGATTGTATTAAGAAGTGGGACCCTTGGGGTGCTTTTAGGTCACAAGGCCTCTACTCTCACAGGTGAGGTTTAAGGGGCTGGCTGGGGATGTAGCTCATTTGGTAGAGTGTCTGCCTAGTGAGTTCCATCCCTAGCATAAACAGGGTATGCAACTCACACCTTAATCTAAGTGATACAGGGAAGGTTCCTGAGTCCCTGCCTCAACCTCTCCTTCCTGCAAACAAAAACAACAAACAAACAAAAAACCCCAAGCAAGCAAGCAAGCAAGCAAATAAGTGTGCAGAACTGGGCTGGAGAAGTGGCTCAGCAGTTAAGAAATTGCATAAGAGCTGAATTCAGTTCCCAATGCCCATGTCAGGCCACTCCAGCTTTTGAGGATTTGACATCTTCTTCAGGATGCTCAGGCATTGCCCACACTTGTTCGTACACGTGTACACACACACACACACACACACACACACACACACACACACACAAATAAATCATTTGAGATTTACAAGTGTATCCCACCATACCTGGCTAAATTTCTGTTCCTGTTGCTTCCTTTTCAGCTTGGTGTTTTTGTTTTTCTTTTAATTCCACACAGTCACACATGCAACACACACACACACACATACACACACACACTTGAGAGAAGCTTTCCGTTCACTACCATGCTGACCTTAAACTGAAGATTCTCCTGCCTCAGCCTCCCAAATATTGGTATTACAGGTATGTGAGGCCACACTGGGTTTCCATTATTTTCTTTTTAGAATTTTTTTTTTTTTTTTTTTTTTTTTTTTTTTTTTAAGATTGAGTGCTTTTCCTGCATGGATGTCTGTGAGCCACATGCATGCCTGGTGCTTGAGTAAGTGGTGAGCCTCCTCGTGTGTGCAGGGAGTCAAGCTGGGTCCTTCAGGAGAGCAGTGCTCCTGAACACTGAGCCAGCTCTCCAGGGGTATTTTCTTCTAACAGTCATGATGGATTCACACAGTCAGCAAGACCCTTTCATGAAATATTATCTAAACTACAGGCTCTGTGTGGTAGAGCTATTTCAAGTGGGGCTGTCCCAACTAAGTGGGAGAGGTTCCATCACAGTGATGATTTCCAGGAAACATGAGATTCAGCCAAAGGATGAATGAAGAAAAGGCCAACGGAGGACTGATCTGTGCCTTCAAAGGTCTAACCAGCCTATGTTTTCCTCACTTTTGTTTTTTTTTTCACTTCCACAAACTTAAACTAGGTCCTCACTGGTACTAGCTATGTGCTCTGCCACTGAGTTACGTCCCAGCATATGCCCCCTTCTGTACTTTTTATTTGGGGACAAGACAACTGAATTGCCCAGGCTGTCCCAGAATTCCCTCTGTATTATCAGCAGTCCTTGACTTTGTCATCTTTCATCATCCTGCCTCAACCTCTCTCTCTCTTTTTTTTTTTCAACATATTTTTATTGATTCTTTGGAGATTTCACATCATATACCCCTATCACATTGCTACCCAGATCCACCTGCTTCTGCCTTTGAGTGCTGGGATTTAAGGCCTGGGCCACCATGCTGGGTCACATCCAGCTTGTATGTGAATTCCACTGATGGAACTGGGGTCCTCAGGTTTGCACAGCTAACATTTTTACACATGAGCCATTTTTTTTCCAGCCCCAGAAAGCCAACTCTAATACATGAAATAGTGTTTCAAAATACAATGGACCTAGGATGGTGACGTTAGCTTCACTATATATGTATGTATGTGTGTATATATATATGTGTGTGTGGGTGTATATGACGTATAAATTATGATATATAATTAACTATCCAATTACCAACAAGCATATATTACTGGTATGATTTCATTTTGTGAATACATTGGAATTATAAGGAGCTATTAAAAAAATCCTTGCCGGGTAGTGGTGACACATGCCTTTAATCCCAGCACTTGGGAGGCAGAGGCAGGCAGATTTCTGAGTTTGAGGCCAGCCTGGTATACAGAGTGAGTTCCAGGACAGCCAGGACTAAACAGAGAAATCCTGTCTCGAAAAACAAAACAAAACAAACAAACAAACAAAAATCCTTGCCAGGGCTGGGATGAAGTCTTTGGTAGAGTATGTGTGAGGCCCTGGGACAGAGAAACTAAGATTATTTTATTGGTTGGTTTTTTTTTTTTCAAGACAAGGTTTCTCTGTGTAGCCCTGGTTGTCCTGGAACTTGCTCTATAGACCTGCCTGGCCTCTGCCTCCTGAGAGTTGGGATTAAAGGCAAGGCGTGTGCTACGGCCACCCAGCTTGTGAATGTTTTTGTTTTGTTTTTAAGTAGGGGGACATGACATAAAATGTTTTGCAAGGCTCAAGTGGCGGCCCTGTCTGAAGCCTTCTGAAGTGATTTCTGGGAGACAGACAGACACATTCCTCAGCTCTGTAGCCAAGACTAGAACTCTCCATAACACCTCAAGTCTCACTTTAAAGCAGCAGGGCTGATGGCCAGACATTAGTGGAAGTGCAGTGTCTGCATGCCACCCGGCTACCAACTCCCTCAGAGGTTCTTGCTAACACTCACTACTCCGCCCACAGTCAGAACTGCTATGAGCAAGGAACCTGGAGGTGGTGATGGCCCGCTGCTTCTGTTTACTTCTTATTGGGTGGCTGGGGGTCTGGGGAGTCGTGAGTGTGTGTGCGCGTACATGTGTTTGTAATGATGGGTCAAGGAGGACCTGAAGCACAAAGAGGGGCGTCCCATGCCCCTCCTCATACACACCGCCTGCACTTTCCATGCACTCGTTTCTAGGTGGTAGTGAATATGTTTAGATTCATGGCATCACTGCAGGCTTCTCATGTCCAGCTCCAGGTTCAAATCCCGCTCTCCCACCTGCAGGATTTTATATGGCCCAGACAGGACCCAAGCTCACCGAAGGGAACCAAAGATGACAGTGAACTTGCCTGTGTTTCCTGAGTGATGGGATTATGGGTGGCGTGGGCCTAGTGGTTCCCTCCTCTCCTCTTCCCTTCTTTTCTTAATTTTTAATTTAATTTTTGAGAGAGGGTCTTGCTGTGTAGCCTTAGCTGGCCTTGAACTCACAGCAGTTTCCCTGGCTCAGAGACCTGAGAGCTGGGATTACAGATGTTGAGCCAACACATCTGGCCACAGGGCTTAATTTTATTTTCTCTGAAATGGCTATAACTGTGAAAATAGACTCTAGGAAGAAAACATGAAACTCGCTGGGTAAACAAAATTAAAGCTTCCCTTTTTTGACAAGAAGAGCTGGCCAAATACAGTCCCTGCTGGCAGAGTAGTACCCGGGAAGCACCCTGCTTATCTCCCACTGAAGCCGCAGCCCCCGTCAGTCCCAGTCTCCTGCTTCCAGCTGCCCACCTAGTCCTTTTCGAGATTCTAACCCTGGTTGTTGTCACTGTCGACATCGACACTGTCGACTTTGACTTTGACTTCGTTGACATCATCGTAGTCATTGTCATCAACTTCCTCCTCCTCATCGTAGTCAGCGTAGTCGTCATCGTAATTGTCAACATCGTCATTGTAGTCAACATCATTGTCGTAATTATCGTAGTCATCATCATCATAAATGTCATCTTCTTCACCATAGTTGTCATAGTAATTTTCATAGTAGATGCTGTCCTCTATGTCTTCATCCCCGTTGATGTACAAGTAGTCATCATCCCCTTCTATCTCCTCTTCCACTACTCCCAGGTCCTCTATCTCCTCTTCTTCTTCCTCCTCTTCCTCCTCTTCTTCTTCTTCCTCCTCCTCCTCCTCGTACTCTAGAGTGCGGAAAGGGCTGGGCTGGTGTGAGGATCGCAGGGCTGGGATAGGCGAGCGCAGCGCTGCAAAGGGCCCGAAGTGCTCTGCGGCGAAAGTGACCACGTCCTCTGGCCGGCGGAGCAGCAGGAACAGCAGGAAGTCGGAGACCAGCGCTTGGGCCTCGGGGTGCAGCCGCAGGTAGGAGGTGTGGCTGAGGCGCAGCTGCTCCTGGCCAGGCATAGGGCAGTCCAGCACTGGAGCTGAGCACAACTCTGAATGGCCAGGACATCACCTTCCCCCACCCTCCCACCCCCCAATCATCTCCCTGATTCGTGCATTTCGGCACTCCACAATAGGACCGCAGATGGACCCCCAGGCCACAGCCACTTCTCACCTTCCGGTCCAGGAATTTCGAGTAAAGCTCCAGGTCTTCCTCCCACACCAGGGGCTTCTGATCAAACGTGGGCGGAGGCTCAATCACATCTGAGTAGAATGAGCAAGGGAACTGCTTTACCTATCCCTCTGCAAACAGGGGGAGATCCCAGGAACTCTCAAGTATGGGCAGAGTTTGCGAGGGACTAGCGTCAAAGGTCCATCCTAACTAACCCTTTGAGTCAGGGGCTGGAAACCTGCCGCCTCTCTACCTGATTCAAGAATCCTGTCCCACACCCAGGGCGCTGGATCCTTTCCAAACCAAACCAGAGGCCATGCTTCCCCCATCTTCCCTTCACTGCCCCATCCTGCCCTGGGCCACTTACCCTCCTCCCTTATGAGGGGCATCTTGGTGATGATACAGCATCCTGGAGAGCCCACCTGGATTCTCTTAGCCAGGTGCCTGCAGGGTAATACAGAAAAGGTGGGGAAAGTCTTCTTATTGACAGGGAAGTGACTGAATGGTGCTGAGCACAATGAGTCATGGCTCCCACTCCCGCCCCCAGTATAATGAAAGCTTTCTGGGAAATGACTAAGGTCAAATGATGGTCATAATGGTGGGTCTCCAGTCAGAAAGGACTGGCATCCTCAGAACAAGAAGAGAAAACAGAGAAAGCAGTCTACAAAGCTGTCTCCCCACTGGCACACTGAAAGGAGTCAGAGAGCCCTGACAGCAACCAGAGAGCTCGCCAGAAACCAATCCTGCTGGCCATTGTTTAAAACATCCAGGGATTTCTCTTCTTTTCTTTTCTTTTCTTTCTTTCTTTTTTTTTTTTATTTAGTTTTTTCAAGACAGGGTTTCTCTGTGTAGCCCTGGCTGTCCTGGAACTCACTCTGTAGATTAGGCTGGCCTTGAACTCAGAAATCTGCCTGTCTCTGCCTCCCAAGTGCTGGAATTAAAGGCATGCACCACCACTGCCCAGCAGATTTCTTTTCTTTAACACTAATTTTTCCTGTGTACGCGTGCGCATGCGCACACACACACACCACTCACACACACACACACACACATACACACACATACACCATTCACAATCCATGCCTGTGTGGAGGTCAGAGGAAAACTTGTAGGAGTTGGTTCTCTCCTTCGGCCAAGTGGGTTCCAGGAATTGAACTCAGGCCATCTGATTTGGCAGCAAGCTCCCTCACCATCCTTTCCACCTGAGCCATCCTTTGACTTGTGTGCACCTTTTTGAGGGACTATCTTACTACTGTAGATGGTCTCAGACCTGGAGCCATCCTCCTGTGTCAGCTTCCTCAGTGCTGGTAGGACAAGTCCCCCATCCCCTTGTGGCTGACTCATCTTTTGGTATTTTGTCGTGGAGGCTGAGGTAAGACACTACGGTGTCCCCATGAATGCTGCCTGGAACCTATATTTACCCTGTTTTCTCTCTTTATCTTTGTAGTTCTTGGGTTCTGTCCCAGATAACAGCAAGCATCATGCCTTACCCACACACATCTGTAATCCCAGCACCTAGGGTACTAAGACAGGAGGGCCGTGAATTTGAGGTCAGCCTGAGCTCGCTTTTGCTTTTTTTTTTTTTTTAAAGCAAATGAGATGGGCAACGCAAATTACACCTAGATCTCACTGACAGCTTTTCCTGGCAGCATCCTGGGGATAAGAGTGACTCCTGTGCCCTATCCCACTCCATGAACATCTTTGCTTCACGTTCAGAGCTCTCATCCACTACATGACCAGGTCACCTTGGTCCTCCCCACAAGTGGCTCGCTCACCCATCAGAGAGCAAATAGTATTGGCAGGAGAAGGGGATGCCCTCTTCAGAGTGTATGGTTTGCTCCACGATGAACATTTCAGCCTGCTGGTTGCCCACTTGGATTGTCTGGAAACCCAGGGATTTCTGCAGCAACCAAAGTGGAGAACATAGAAGTGATTGCCCACCACTGTCCCCTTCTCCTCAAACCCTTCCCTTCTCCTTTGGTCTTCATTCCGGCTCACCACTGGTAACCAAAGTTTAGCTATTCAGTTCTGTATGTGCTACAAAGTTTGATTTCTCAGGATACATTTAGGCCAACCCCTGCCACCCCCTTCTCAAGCCATCTCAATGGAGGAGCCCTGCTAGTTGTTGATTTTGTTACAGGGAGGCTCAGTGTGGGGTGCAAGGTGCTATACAATGAGAGAGACCTGCCTCAAAAAGCAGGTGGACAGTGCTTTAGAGAAAACACCTGGAGCTGGAGAGATGGCTCAGTGGTTAAGAGCAGTGACTACTCTTCCGAAGGTCCTGAGTTTGAATCCCAGCAACCACATGGTGGCTCAAAATCATCCGCAAAGAGATCTGACGCTCTCTTCTGGTGTGTCTGAAGACAGCTACTTGCACATACTTACATATAATAATAAATAAATCTTAAAAAAAAAAAAAGAAAGAAACAGCCGGGCGGTGGTGGTGCATGCCTTTAATTCCAGCACTTGGGAGGCAGAGGAGGCAGATTTCTGTGTTCAAGGCCAGCCTGGTCTACAGAGTGAGTTCCAGGACAGCCAAGGCTACACAGAGAAACCCTGTTCCGAAAAAAACAAAAAGAAAAGAAAAGAAAAAACACCTGGGGTTGACCTCCATCCTCTATCTGTACAAACCTTTATGTATATACACATATTACACGCACACACACACACACACACATACACACACACACAGAGTAAAGTCTGGAGTGTCAGCCAAATGTGGAGGTGCACACATATAATTGCATTTGGGCAGTTAAGGCATGAGGGTTGAGAGCCATGGCCAGAAGCTAACGGTACACATCTTTTATTTATTTATTTATTTATTTATTTTTTGGTTTTTTGAGACAGGGTTTCTCTGTGTAGCCTTGGCTATCCTGGAACTTACTCTGTAGACCAGGCTGGCCTTGAACTCAGAAATCTGCCTGCCTCTGCCTCCCAAGTGCTGGGATTAAAGGTGTGTGTCAACACTGCCCAGCATAGGAATAGTTTTGGCTTTTTTTTTCTTTTTCTTTTTTAAGATTTATTTATTTAGGGCTGGTAAGATGGCTCAGTGGGTAAGAGCACCGATTGCTCTTCCGAAGGCCCTGAGTTCAAATCCCAGCAACCGCATGGTAGCTCACAACCATCTGTAATGAGATCTGATGCCCTCTTCTGGTGTGTCTGAAGACAACTACAGTGTACTTATTTATAATGAAAAAAATCTTTGGGCCAGTGACAAGCAGAGGTCCTAAAAGTCAATTCCCAACAACCAGATGAAGGCTCACAACTATCTGTACAGCTACAATGTGTACTCATATACACAAAATAAATAAATAAATCTTTGAAAAAAAAAAGATTTATTTATTTATTATATGTAAGTACACTGTAGCTATTTTCAGGTTCTCCAGAAGAGGGAGTCAGATCTTGTTACAGATAGTTGTGAGCCACCATGTAGTTGCTAGGATTTGAACTCAGGTCCTTCAGAAGAACAGTATGTGCTCTTAACCACTGAGCCATTTTTTGTTGTTGTTGTTGCTACTTTTGGTTAAGACAGGATCTTATGTAGCTCAGGCTAGACTTGAACTAAATAGTAGCTAACAATGACTTTGAACTCCTGGTCCTTCTGTTTTCACTCCCCAAGTACTAGAATTACAAGCACATGACACCGTGCCTGGCTTTAGATCATGTATTGTGTGTATGTATGTGTGTGTGTATCTGCATGTATGCACTCATACAGGTGCATGTGTGGGGGGATGTTTGGCATGCATGTTCCTGAGTGTGGGTTCTTCTGGCTATTTTGTTTTATTTTCTTTGAAATTTTTATTTTTATGTGTATGAATGTTTTACCTACATAGACATATATATGTGTGTGTGTATATATGTATGTGTGTGTGTGTACATAAATATATATAGACACACACATATGTATGTAGATCTCTTGGAATTTGGGCTACAGAAGGTTATAAGCTGCCATGTGGATGCTGTGAGCTGATCCTGGGTCTTCTGCAAAACCAGTAAGTGCTCATAACCACTGCGACATCTCTCTGCCCTCACCTTGGTTTTGAGACAGGCTCTCTCACTGGGTCCTGAGGCTGCCTGATGCACCCAGACTGTCTTTACCTCCACAGTTCTGAGATTATACATGTGCAGCATTTACATGGGCTTGGGGATCAAAGTCAGAGCCTCCTCTTGCACCACTGAGCGTCTCCCCAGCCTTAGAAGGCATGTGTTAGAAAGCAGGCATCCATGATACTTTTCTTGTGTATTGACCTCTGTGCAAAGGAGGTTGCTTCTCACCTTTCCGTTGTTCCCCACTAATCCCGGGTGCTCCACCCTCACGCTTCCTCCCATCAAGTTTGTCTAACTGTGATTGCTCCAGCGTATCTCATCCCACCCTCAGGACTTAGACCCAAACCCACCTTGCTTAAGGCCCTCACACATCACATCTGTGTCTCCCACCTTCAGTGGCCTTCATGACCCTTCTAGTTTTCCCCAGGCCGATTCCTTTGCCCAGAGACAGTACTCACATAGGAACAGTGGCAGAGCTTGCCCTCTGAGTCCAAGGTGAGGAAGCGAGCACCGCTGGGCACCGACCGCTGCCAGGCCATCACTCTCAGCAGCACCACGTTGGCAGCACTGGAGACAAAGCCCTTGAGTGTTTTACAGGGGAAAACAGAGACTCCAGTCTTGGTTTCCTGTTTGGGGCAGGTCTGAGTCAGAGGCTTGGAGCTCAGAAGAGGCAGGAGGTGTTGGAGCAGGGTGTTGAGTGTTTAGGCACCTGGCCTCACATAGCTTGTTCCTGCTATGTTTCTGAGGGCTTCCCACTTGGCTTTCACTCTTACCTCACCCTCCTTGACACTTTTGGTCATAACAAACTGGTCATCCTGCTTCAGGATGCTCATCTTCCTCTCCATGGGGTGGATGGGAAACTGAAGAACAGAGCATACGGAAGAATCACATGCTCTCCCCTGAGAGGCTAGCTCCCATCCTTTCTTCGAAGTTGTTTGTCTGTAGTTTGTTTTTGCTGAGACAAAATAGTTCAGAATGGCCTGGAACTCCCTATGTAGCCCAGGATAGCCTTGTATTTGCAACAATTCTCCTGCCTCAGCCTCCTAAACACTGGGATTATAGGCAAATGCAGTCAGTCTTGTTTTATTTATTTATTTATTTATTTATTTATTTATTTATTTATTATGAATAAGTACACTGTAGCTGTCTTTAGGCAGCACCAGAAGAGGGCATCAGATCTCATTACCGGTGGTTGTAAGCCACCATGCGGTTGCTGGGATTTGAACTCGTGACTTTCGGGAGAGCAGTCAGTGCTCTTACCCATTAAGCCATCTCACCAGCCCTGTCTTTCTTTTTTTTTAAAGATTTGTTTACTTAATGTATAAGCACGCTGTTGCTCACTTCAGACACACCAGAAGAGGGCATCCTATCCCATCACAGATGATTGTGAGCCATCATGTGGTTGCTGGATTTGAACTCAGGACCTCTGGAAGAGCATTCAGTGCTCTTAACCACTGAGCCATCTCTCCAGCTTCACCCCCCCCCAATCTTATTTTTTTATAAACAAAATAAGACAAAAGTCTCTGTCTCAAGAAATAAAAGAGATGAAAATAAGACAGGCAGGCAGACAAAAAGATGAACAGAAAGCTTCATAGCCCGGTGCGGTGGTCTAGCACTGGGAGGAAAATCAGGGGTTCAAAATCACCCTCAGCTACGTACCAAGTTTGAGGCCAGTCTAGCTATGAGACTGCCTCAAAAAAGGAAGGAAGGGCCAGGTGGTGGTGGCGCACACCTTTAATCCCTGCACTTGGGAGGCAGAGGCAGGTGGATTTCTGAGTTCGAGGCCAGCCTGGTCTACAGAGTGAGTTCCAGGACAGCCAGGGCTACACAGAGAAACCCTGTCTTGAAAAACTAAAAAAAAAAAAAAAAAAAAAAAAAAAAAAAAAAAAAAAAAAAAAAAAAAAAAAAAAAAAGGAAGGGGAGGGGAGGGAGGAGGGAGGAGAGGAGACCTTCCGTTTATGGTGGAGATCAGAAATAGGTCCATAGTATATAACAGCTGTAAACCTCGGAAGGGAACACAGGCTGGAGACTGGGAACGGATTCTCTGAGAAGGCTGTGAGGCCCAAGTCATCTCCCGTACGTTTAGATAGGTGATGGCCCCACAGAGGAAGTTACTGAAGGGACTGGGTGAAGGGGATAGAGCCAGATTTGGAGGCTAAGTGATGACAGGTTCTGGGAAAGGCCAGGTCACGTGGCCCTGGGAAATGGACCAGGCTTTTAGGCTGGAGGAGGCCCCCAGTGGGCTGGGCTCGGTTTGTGCATCCAGAAAACAGCAGCAGCTGTAATGGAGGTGACTGGTTATCAAACTGCGTGTGGTGGAGGTTCGGGCTGGTGGTGTACGGGATTGTGATATTCTACTGGGGTCCCTCCCACCCACCCTCTTACCCAAAGCAGGGGCAAGGATGGGGGAGGCTGGGAGTACATACCTTGATGTACTCCTGACTGTGCTGCTCCAATAGCTCCAGGTCCTTGTTTAGGTAGCCTGGGATAGAGGGAGGCAAGTGCTGATGTCACAGGATGGACCCTAGGGAAGAGGCTGGCCCAGGCTGGGGCAACGTGGCCATGGGAAAATGACAGGGTGGTCATCACTGTTCTTGTCCTGGGTATGTCGCTGGAACAACCTCTCCTCCCCCTCCCTCTCCTCCTTTCCCTCCCTCTCCTCCTCTCCCTCCCTCTCCTCCTCCCCCTCCCTCTCCTTCTCTTCCTCCTCCAGGCTTTACCCTTCCCAGATAAGTCAAGGGGCAGGTCCTGATTAAGGACCTATGGATTGGAATGGGGGCCCTGGAGGGAAGATGTGAGGGACAGCCAGCAGGCAGAACTCTACCTAGGAGGGAACTTCCACACAGTGATTTGTCTAGGAAGCTGCGGCTGGAGGCGTGTACCAGCAGACAGTGGGTCAGGATCCCCAGGTCATCCTTGTACTTCCCCTTCTGTACCTCAATGGTCAGCTCTCCCTGGGGTTCCCCTGTGTCTGAGAGGATGGCCAGAGTCTCCCGGAAGAACAGAAGCATATCCTCCAGCCCTGTGTGGTGCAGAACTCTCTCTCCAGGCCCAGCCTCTAGACCCCACACCACCCACTTGCCCCTTGTCATGTCTCCCATCTCTTAACCACCCTCCTTGTCATCACTGGGCGCCGACCAGTAAAGATCCCCCCCCATGGGCTTGTCCCTCCATGTACATTAGCAAATAGGTATCAGGTCTTTTCTGAATCTCAGGAGGATCAGGTGGAGAGAGAAGACAGGACCTGCCCAGGCCTCCTCTCCTCCCTATGCCCGCCCCATCATCTGGCTCTCACGGAAGGAGTGGAGGAAGCTGATGGCTTCGGCATTGGCTTCTGGGAATGGCTGCTCCTGGTGCTGCTGCGGCTGCTGTTGCTGCTGCTGGCCTAAGTGGTGGTGGTGGTCCCTGGCTTTGGAGACTACAAGAGGAAGGAAAAGCTGATATGTCAGACCCTAGGGAAAAGGGTAGAGTGGGCAGGGACACCTGGTTGTGATCCCCATCCTCTAAAGTTAAATTTACGAAGACCACACTTTAGTGGATTTGTAAGGGACAAATATCCCTTCTCCTTCCACCCACAGATCAGCAGCCCATTCCCCACCTGTGGGGGAAACTTTGGAAGACATGCTATTGAGGCTAGTCAGTCTGTGACTAGTAGTCTCCATGGCAACCAGAAGCTAGGTACTGCCTCTTAAAGGGCAATCAACCCACTCACTCTACTGAACCTAGATTTGTCAGGCTGTGGGGCTCAGCCCAAGCTTGAGAGGTTGTCCAGCAGAGGGAGCCTTTGACATTCTTAAGAGGCTGGGGGAAAGCAGGTTATTAAAACTTTCTTGGGAATTAATGGACAAAGGGGGCTGGAGAGGTGGCTCAGCTGTTGGAAGTAGTGACTGCTTTCCAGAGGACCTGAGTTTGAATCCCAGCACCCACAAGATGGCTCACAACTGTCTCCAGTATTGTAGGATCCAACACCCACTTCTGGATTCCATGGATACCAGAGATATACATGCTATACACACATACATCCATCCAACAAAACACTCGAATATATAAAATATAATAACAATACAAAGAAGTAGTGGACTAAGCCAGGAGTAGTGACTTGTGCCTATAATCCTGGTACTCGTGATTCCTGGGCTGGAAGATCAGGTGTTAAAAGCCAGACCTAGGCTCACACCCAGAATCCACTTCAAGGTTGGACAATTGTCTTTGTGAACTATAGTCCCAATATAAATAGTCTCCAATCTCCGATGTCTTGGACTCCTATTCATTGTCTTTACCATGGTGAAAAAGTCATACACATTCAGTAGAAACGATTTCTAGTTCCCGGGTTCACCAAGGCTGTTTGTCCTCTCCTGCAAGCTGTAACTTTCAGCCAGCCAGGCAATCAGGAGGCAGAACAGCCTTTGCTCTGCAGAGGGTTCTGTGGCTCATCTATGAGCTTGGATGCCTTGTCATCTTACTGGATGACTGTCATCATCAAAGTCACTGATCTCTAATCCTTTATAAGCAGGAGAGCATTCATACATGTAGACCTAATGACGATTGCTTTGAGGGGGAGAGCAAAGCCTTTTCTTTCCTTTTTTCTTTTTCTTTTTCCTTTTTGGTTTTTCAAGACAGGGTTTCTCTGTATAGCCCTAGCTGTCTTGGAACTCATTATGTAGACCACGCTGGTCTGGAACCTACAGAGGTCCATCTGCCTCTGCCTCTTGAGTGTTGGGATCAAAGGCGAGCACCACCACTGCCCAACCTTATATATATAGCAAATGGTTAAACTGCATCTGTCCTCAGCCAGACACAGTTTTAGTGGCCTTTATTTGTCAGGCCTGGCCCATAGTACTTTCTCAGTTTTGTTTTGTTGTTTTGAGGCAGGGTCTTATGTACCCCAGGCTGACTTCAAACTTAATGAAGTGGGGAATGACCTTAAACTTCTGACCTTCCTGTGTCTTCCTCCTGAGTCCTACAATTATAGGCAGGTGTGTGGTTTATGAGGCTCTGGGGGATCAAGCCTGGGGCATCACTCACGCTGAGCAAGAACTCAACAAATGGAGCTGGAGAGATGGCTCAGCGGTTGGGAGCACTGACCTCTTTTCCAGAGGTCCCGAGTTCAAATCCCAGTAACCACATGTTGGCTCACAACCATCTGTAATGAGATCTGATGCCCTCTTCTGGTGTATCTGAAGACAGCTACAGTGTACTTATATATAATAAATAAATTAAAAAAAAAAAAGAATTCACCAACTAAGCTGCATCTCAACCACTGAAGTACATTTTTTAAAAAAAATAATTGTTTTGGAGACAAGGTTTCTCTATGTAGCCCTGAGTGTCCTGAAACTCACTCTGTAGACCAGGCTGGCCTTGAACTCATAGAGATTTGTCTGCTTCAGCCTCCTGAGTGCTGAGATTAAAGGTATGTGCCACTACATTGGGCTTTTTTTTTAAAATTTATTTATTTATATGAGTACACTTTAGCTATCCTCAGTCACACTAGAAGAGGGCATCAGATCCCATCACAGATGGTTGTGAACCACCATGTGGTTGCTGGGATTTGAACTCAGGACCTCTGGAAGTCATCTTTCCAGCCCAGGGCTTTTTTTTTTTTTTTTTTTTTTTTTTTAGATAAAAAAGTTCTTCCTATGTAGCTCAGGCTGTCCTAGAGCTTGTCATTATTCTGGCTCTGTCTTCCAAGTTTTGGGATCACAGGTGTGCTCTACCATGCTTGCCTGATGTGCTTTATTACCTCATATGGAGGTAATATATGTGTTTTATGGAGAAGAAAACTTAGGCAAAGAGAGGCTAACTGGCTTCCAGATGTCACATAGCTGATCCTTGACAGCCAAGACCTGACCAGAGGCAGTCAGACTGAGTGTGTGCATTCAGGCAGCAGCTGGGTAGGATAGTGCTTGGTTGTGATTCTAGCACTTCGGAGGTCTGGGCAGGAAAATGAGAAGCCCAGGTCATCCTCGGCTGCATATGGAGTTTGAGGCCACTGGACTGCACTGGACTCTGTCTCAAAAAAACGGAAAATAAAACCAGTGGTGCATACCTTTAATCGCAACACTCAGAGGCAGAGGCAGGGGGATCTCTCTGAGTTTGACAGCCAGGGCTACACAGAAAGACCCTGTCTTAGGGAGGAAAAAAGAGTTGAGCAACAAGGAAGCAATAGGTGGTAGATGAATGGGTGGTAGGCGATGCAGTGAATGGAAACTTGTGGTATAACAGCACCTGACATGATTAAATACAGACTCGGAAAAGGAGTGGCTACAGGACTCATACATTTGATTTGTATTCATGCTGTGGCGACTTGATCACCATTTGGACATGTTGGAGTTGATGTTATATCCAAAACACACAGTTCAATATGATAGCCAGGACCTCAGAAAAATTCTTGACATGAGCTAGCCTTAGACTCTGAAGGGTTATTCCAACTCATACTCGTCCCAGTTAGGATGAAGCTCCTCCATATTACATTTTAGAATCCATTACATTTGTTGCATTTATTTGTGTAGGGGGAGGGGTGCGCTACACTGTGTGTTTCTGGAGCTCAGAGGACTTCTGGGAGTCAGTTCTCTCTATGTGAGTCCTGGGTTGTCAGGCTTGGTGGCAGGTGTCCTTACCAAAGAAGCCATTTTGCTGGTCATTTTGTTTTCTTCAAGACAAGGTTTCTCTATGTGGCCATGACAGGCCAACCTGGTCAACACAGGGACTGCCAGGACTAGCCAGGGCTATAGTTTGAGACTCTTTTTTTTTTTTTTTTTTTTTTTTTTGGTTTTTTTGAGAAAGGGTTTCTCTATGTAGCCCCAGCTGTCCTGGACTCACTCTGTAGACAAGGCTGGCCTTGAACTCAGAAATCCACCTGCCTCTGCCTCCCAAGTGCTGGGATTAAAGGCATGCTCCACCACTGCCCGGCTGAGACTACTCCTTTAAAAAGAAAGTTTTAGGGATTGGCAAGAGGGCTCAGTGGGGAAGAGCATTGACTGCTCTTCAGACGGTCCTGAGTTCAAATCCCAGCAACCACATGGTGGCTCACAATCATCCGTAATGAGATCTGGCGCCTTCTTCTGGTGTGTCTGAAGACAGCTACCATATACTTATTAATAATAAATAAATCTTTAAAAAAATTAAAAAAAAATAAAACTAAAAAGCTACATTAAAATTTTTAAAGTTTTAAATTAAAAGCTAAAAAAATAAAAAGGCAAACCCTATTGCTTTCATAATTTAAATTTATATAATGTTAGAAAAGAAATCTTCCTTTTTGTCTGCTGAGTGCTGGGATTATAGGCATGTACCAAGACACTTCTTTTTAAAGACAGGGTATCGTGTGTCTTAGGCCAGACCAGTAGTGGATCATGTGGAATTTCTGATCCTCCTAACTCTACCTCCTAAATGCTGGGACTAGAAGTGTGGACCACCTTACTTGGCTCATGAGATATTGGGGATTCATGAATGTTAGGCAAGCTCTCTACTGGAGCTACACTTCCAGCCCCTAAATTATTTTGCTTATTAGAATAAAGTTATAATAAAAAGTAACTGCTGTGAATATGGCTCAGTGGTACAGACTTGGCGCCTCGGATGATCCCCACCATGTATAAAAAAAAAAAACAAATAAATAAATAAAGACCCACCAGGACAAGGTTATACATGCCTGTAATCCCAGTATTTTAAAAACATTTTAAGGTTCATTACTTTATTGTTCTTTTTGTATATGGGTGTTTTGCTTGCATGTATATCTCTATACTATGTGCATGCCTTGTAGCTGTGGAAGCCAGAAGAGGGCACTGGATCTTCTGGAACTGGAGCTACAGATGGCCTGGAGCCATGTGAGTGCTGGAAACTGAACTGAATCCTCTGTAAGAGAAGCAGGTGCTATCAGAATTACGGCAGATTTCTCACCAGAGACTGAAAACTAGAAGATCCTGGGCAGATGTCATACAGACCCTACAAGAACACAAATGCCAGCCCA
>NW_022196896.1:100296454-100306186 GCF_008632895.1 Mastomys coucha | reverse complement strand
TAACTTTTCTCATCATAATGCAATAAAAGTTTAAAAAAAAAAAAAGAGCAGCAGGTGCTTTTCAACATTGAACCACCTCTCTAGATTGTTTGGTTTTGGGTTTTTGTTTGTTTGTTCGTTGGTTTGCAGTTTGCATTCATCATTATTGTGAGGCACTCCCTGAGCCATGTGAACATATACAGGAGCAAGATGACAAGCTGGATGCAAGTTGGGGGTGCTGAGTGGGACAAACAGGCTCTGGCTGATGGGGTAGATACCTGTTGAGCAATATCCACTGACCTAGAGAAAACATCTGTGCTGAGCTCCACAGTATTAACATGCTTGGGGCTCACAGCAAACTTCTTGTTTTGGTACCACTATCATCCCCATTGCCAGATGACAAACCCAGGCTCAGAAAAGTTAAGCCACCTGCCCATAAATGGGAAATGTTGACTCCAACCTACCTGGGGCTCTAAGACTTTGTTCTTTGTTGTTCTTTTATTTGTTTGTTTGTTTTTTTGTTTGAGACACAGCTTCAATATATAGCCTTGTCCAGCTTCGAACTTGCTATGTAGAAGACAAGTCTGGCTTCAAAATCACAGAGATACCCTTGCCTCTGCCCCTAAGTGTTGGGATTATGTGTTGGAGATTGGTTCTAATGTTTTGACTCAATTGCAAATCTGTGAGTCCAAACACTAAAGGTCCTTGTCCCCAATTGGTTTTTGATCCATCAATAAAGATGCCAGAGGCCAATGGCTGGGCAAAGGGAGATGGGGGTGCCGGAAGCATGATCCTACATATGGCATGTAACATGGTAGGCAGGAACCCACTACTAAACATAATTTAGCTATTCCAGGATAGAATACACTCATGCAAATGATTTAAGTCTAGGAGGGGGGAGAACTGGTTTCTCATTAAGAGGAGCTGAGTCATGCGGTTCTCACTCTCCCACTCAAATCTGGAACACTAGAACAAAGGAACACAGCTGCCAGAGAAAGCCTCAGCTCAGAGATGCTGGGAACCCCTGCTGTGCAAAGAGGCTGGCTGGTTCTCTGACTTGGTGCTAGGAAGACAAGGAGAAGCAGACAATAAAGGCTGCCTGTCTCCAGCCAGCAAATAATCAAAGAATAGAAATTTACAAATTTGATTTGTTTTTAAGGATAGAATAGTGTATAATGGTAATTGTTTAAATGTTCTTAAATAGGGCTGGAGAGATGGCTCAGCAGTTAAGAGCAAACTGCTCTTCCAAAGGTCCTGAGTTCAAAGACCAGCAACCACATGATAGCTCACAACCATCAGTAATGAAATCTGACACCCTCTTCTAGGGTGTCTAAAGACTGTGTGAGTGAGCAGGGCCAGAGCAAGAAGAAAAAGTATCTGAAGACAACTACAGTGTACTTACATATAATAAATAAATCTTTTTTTAAAAAATGTTCTTAATAATAATTTAAAGAAATTTAAAAGTCTTGCCTGAGCAAATTCTCCAATGTGTCCGCATGGCATTTCTGCGATTGCCTAGCCTGGCATGAGAGAAACAGAGCCAGAAAATAGGCTTAGACAATAAGTGGAAGGGAGTTTAATTAAAGTTAAATAGAGAGATGTATAAATATCAAGGCTTTCAATCCTTAAATCATAGGTCAAAAAGCAGGAGATGGTGAAGAAGCACTGCTTCAATGGTTAACATTTGTTTACATTGCTTTAATTGCTTTGAATTATTTAAGTCATCAAAATGCGTGTGGTTATGCGTTTTGTGGTTGTATTAAAATTCCTCTGGGAGAGGTCAAGCTCTACCTTTAATGGTTTCCAGTTACTGGACCAAGGGCATGCTATTTTGGGAGAGAGGCTCTGCATTTGTGGTGACAGGAAAGGAGAAAAGGCTTTGGACCCCTTCCAGAGTGATATGGATCAGCTATGACAGGGGAAGACCACCTGAAGATCTCAAAAAAAATTCAAGGATATCAAGCAGGACAGAAAATCTGCTAGTTTATTTAACATGGGAACAGCACAATAACTGGCTTAGACGTAAAAATGTCCTTCCTTCCTTCCTTCTCTTCTTTCCTTCCTTTCTTCCCTCCTTTTTCCCTTCCTTCCTTTCTTCCTTTAATGTTTTTCAAGTCACAGTTTCTCTGTGTAGCCTTGGCTGTCCTGAAATCCACCCTGTAGAGCAGGAACTCACAGAGATCCACCTGCCTCTGCTTCTAGAGTGCTGGACTTAGACATGCACCACCATGCCTGACTTCGTTCTTTCTCTTTCTTTCTTTTTTTTTTTTTTTCAGACAGGGTTTTCCTATGTGGCTCTGGCTGGCCTGGAATTCATCGTGTAGTTCAGGATGGCCAAAGATATCCACCTGCCTCTTCTCCAATGCTCTACTGAGCCAGGCCTTCTACCCAGTTGCCATGGTTTTTGTTTTTGTTTTTGTTTTTTGTTTGTTTTTTTAGTTTTTCAAGACAAGGTTTCTCTGTGTAGCCCTGGCTGTCCTGGAACTCGCTCTGTAGACCAGGCTGGCTTCGAACCCAGAAATCCACCTGCCTCTGCCTCCCAAGTGCTGGGATTAAAGGCGTGCGCCACCACCGCCCGGCTGCCATGGTCTTGCTATATGAGCAGGGCTTTAGAAATCAAGATGGTTCCAGCCCTCCACTCACACACTCACATATGCACACACACACACACACACACACACACACACACACACACACACACACACGACTTCCACATTCAACTCTGGAATCCAGGAAAAGGAATGAACCAAACGAGCCATTATTCTGGTTACTTTTGAGGCTGTGTTCTTCAAACATCTCTGAGGTCAGTCCATGCGTTCACCTCTATTTCCCCCCTAAAAGCATAGTACCAGAAATTTGATGCAGCCCTTTTCCAAGTGGCTGCCTATGCCTTTCTCATCCAATGCTCCTCAACAGCCTCCAGTGGGGTTGGTAGCGGCTTATGATTGGGCTGCTGGGCATTGTCTCATGTCAGGTCACCTGCTGTTCGAGACTTTCCCCCTTTCGGTTCAATGTGATAATGTTAGGACTGATAGAGCTCAGCCTGGTATGTTCATAGGACCCAAGGTGGTCCAACAGAATTCCAGTCCTGGAACTGAGGGAGATTCTGCTAGGCTTGATGAACTGGTAGCTATGAGGATGAAATTTCTAGAAAACATCTGTGTTGTTCTGCAAAGAGAAAGCCTGTCAGGGGAGAAGCTAACGCAGAAGAAAGCTGAGCTGAAGATAGTGTGCGTGGAGTAGTCCATAGATACCTCCATGTAGCCCAAGTCAGCCTTCAATTCACCATATAGCCCAGGCTGGCCTTGGACTCATTCCTTCTTGCCCCAGTCTAGGATTATTATTATTTTTATTTATTTTTTTGTAGTTTTTCAAGACAGGGTTTCTCTGTGTAGCCCTGGCTGTCTTGGAACTCCTTTGTAGATCAGGCTGGCCTTGAACTCAGAAATCTGCCTGCCTCTGCCTCCCAAGTGCTGAGATTAAAGGCATGTGCCACCACTGACTGCCTGGCTAGTCTAGGATTATTGGTATGTGGCACCACACTGGTTTGTCGCAGGATTTCCCCTGTCCAATTACATTAGTGCAGAGGAGGTCTGTGATTGGATAGGGAAAGGGAGGCACCACTAAGAGTTGCAGAGACAAGGGAGTTTCTCAGGGTAGAGGGAGAAGGAAGATGGCTGCGGACGTGAACCCATGTGGCATTTACCAATCACAAGTAGTTATGGTATTGTAAGGTTAAATTAGCTGGGATAAAGCTTTTATCATTATCAATTGACTCTGAAATTATTGTATTGGCATCTTGTAAATTGTGATATTATTCATACATAAATCTGATTGGTTGACTAAAAGCTTAAAGAGTTTTAATTCTACTGGGTAATTAAGTGTTGAGATGGCTGACCGTGGGGTGCATGGGGCGTTGCATGGTAGGAAGGAAGTAGGGGGACTCCAGCTGGAGAGATGGCCTGGTGGGAGCCCTGTGGCCCAGCAGTTGCTTGCACTAGCACAAGAGCGTGGTGGGTCAAATTTTTAAATATATCCCGTAACACTGGTTCTGCTGTTGCTATGAGACAGGCTCTTGGGGTGTAGTCCAGTCTGGCCTCAAATCTGCCATCTTCCTGCATCTGCCCCTAGGGAAGATGCTCTGAACTTTCTGGCTCTGCCCATATCTGGGCTCATCATGATGTGACTTGAAAATCCCAATTTTAGCCAGCCGGTGGTGGTGCACGCCTTTAATCCCAGCACTTGGGAGGCAGACGCAGGTGGATTTCTGAGTTTGAGGCCAGCCTGGTCTACAGAATGAGTTCCAGGACAGCCAGGGCTATACAGAGAAACCCTGTCAAGAAAAAAACCAAAAAAAGAAAAAAGAAAATCCCAATTTTAGGTTGCCTACCCAAGCCATGGAGATGCAATGCCTCTTATAGCCACTCATAGAAACAAGGCAGGGATATTACTTGCCCAAGATATTGCTAAAGAGGACAGAACTGGGACTGACCCCCAGGGGTCTAACGATGATAGCACCCCGTCCTGTGGGCAAAACTTCACGATATGATTGTTTGGGAAGCACTAGCTACAGATGTGTGTGCTCACCTGTCATTCAAAAGTCCTGTGGGAGGATCCCCAAGGCTGTGGACAAGTCACCTATCAATGACAGTTCCTACCACTGAGCATGCCCAAAGTGACCTGTGTAGTTCAGGGCCTAGGGCTCATCCACTAGGACAGCAGTGAGCCAGAAGACTCAATGTGGCCCACCCCCCATGCCCAAGAGGGAGATTGATCTCTGACAGGATGGGAAAGCCATTCTTGCCTGGCTCTGTGTTACACTGTGCCAACGTGTCATTACCTATACACCCACACACAGCCACCTGTAGAAACATTGCTACGGCTAGGGCTCGCTTTACTTCTTGCTCTCTTATTTTAAGAAATATCTTCAATCACTTCCATGAACTAAAAACCAGTCTCACTCACCAAAACCAAGGATCGACAACAAGATCCAATGAGACTCAAGGCAAGAACAGAATAAGACTCCAGCTTGTGTTTACAGAGGCATTAAGACCAGCTACAGCCAAGGGAAAAAGAGAAAGAAAGGAAGAAAGAAGGAAGGAAGAGGGAGGGAGGGGAAGGAAGGGAAGAAAGAAGGAAGGGAGGAAGGAAGAGAGAGAAAAAGAAAAATTCAAGAGGTGGTATGGTACATGCCTTGGGAGGCAGAGGCAGGAGGATCTCTGAATTTGAGGCCAGCCTGGTCTACAGAGCAAGTTCTGGGACAGTCAGGGCTATATAGAGAAACCCTGTCTCAGAAAACAAAACAAAACAAAACAAAAACTAGAATGGAACAAAACAAAACAAAAGAGACAAGCTGGAGCCAAGGCTGTGTTCTTGAGTGCTCTATGGCTAGCGGTGTCCTGTGTGTCTCAAGCTGCAGGAAAGATTGAGGTGCCCGCAATGCGTTGCTGCTCTATGGCTAGCGGTGTCCTGTGTGTCTCAAGCTGCAGAAAAGACTGAGGTACCCGCATTGCAAACTCTGAACCCAAAGCACATGGGCTGTGGAAGGAACAAGTGGAGGGCATTGTTTTTTTTTTTTTTTTTTCAAGTTGTTCTGGTGTTCTTGGGGACTGAACTCAGAGCCTTTCCTGATAGGGTGCCAGAGCTCTACCCATGAAGTACCCTGAGATATGGGACCCAGAATGGAGACAGGAAACAATGAGCAGATTCTCTGCTGTTGTTACCCGTGGGGCAGCATAGATAAGCCATCGAGAGCTCAGACCTTGGTTAAATCATTCATTCAACATTTATTGAGCGCCTACTGTGTGCCAGGCACCGTGCTAGGCGCAGAAATACAGAGATGCATAATGTACAGTCCATGCCCTTAAGGATTCACAGTCTAGAAGGGGAGACAAACATGTAAACAAGTAAAATACGGTGTGATAGGTGCCACGAGAAAAGCATTTACAAGGTGCAGAGGTAGCCCGGAAGAGAGGGGTGAAGGGTGCCTTCCTGGGGGAGGGGCCTGGGAGAGGCTAATAGGTGTTTGCCAGGCAGAGGAGGCAGGAGGAGCGGGAAGGCATTCCAGCTGAAGAAACCGCATGAGCGAAAGGCACAAAGGCATGAAACTGCAAGTGTCTTGGGGGCCGGGAAGGCTAACTAGTCTGGTGGTATTGCTAGAGTGAGTTCCAAAGGCTGGGGCTGGAGAGGGCAGCCGAAGCCAGATGAGAGGAGAAACTGAGGCAGGGGCATCTCAGAGAAACAACAGAGGGCGCTGCATAGCCCAGTGGAAGGCTCTGACATAGAAAGATGTGGCTCCTGGCTAACCCAAGGTGTGCCTGCTAAATGACCATCGTGCTTCTGTGGCCACAAAGGGCCCTTGACCTGAGACCAGAGGACAAGCAGGTCTGGAGGGGGATGAGCAGTGGGGTATGCCCAGGCCTGAGGTCCGGGAAGCTGCCACTCACTGGAGCTTCCTGTTCCCACACCTCTGCTTTCTGCACACTGCCAGCAAGAGGCCCTGGGACCCAGTGGGAAATCACGTAGGAATGAAGGTTTTTGGCAAACTGCAAAGAGCTCGAGGTCAGCTTTTAATGACTCAGAGAGAAAAGGGGTTGAGGATAAAGCAAGAGAGGTTGAGTGAGACAGCAGGCAGGCAGGGATTCCTAAGAACAAGGGCGGGAAGGAGAAGCAGATCTCTGAGGCAGACCAGTTCACTCTCCCCTGGGAGGGCAGGCCCTTACGATCTGGGACAGGGGCAGAGGCCAATGGCAGACCCAGAACAGATGTGCATGGTGTGCCGCTCTGGATCCCAGCATCCTGTGACCCCCTGGCCTGAAGCAGAAGATTCCTTGGCAATCAGGAACCTTTGTCTCTGGCCTTCAGAGCATCCACTGAGGCAAGGATTGGCCAGAGCCAGGCTTCCAGCCCTTAGGTGTTCTTAGGAATGGCTCTGCCCTGGCAATGTCTTAGCAAGGTGGGTAGAGTGGGGCTTAGAGTCTCAGTCACCCAGAGTTTGGCTGCCCCTGTTGATGACCACTTTCCCAGGCACCAACCACACTTTAGATCATTTTGGCGGGTGAGCTTCTCCAACAACCCTGCATGGGGGAAGGTGGAAGACAGACTAGCTGGGTCAGGACTCTGCTCTCCTGAGTTCTAGGGCTCTAGTGGTCATGTGGCCTCTGGAGCGGGAGCCAGCAGCAGCTTTCATGATCTGGCTATTGGTCCACGAGTGGGGGAAGGGAGGCAGACCCTCCAAGGTAGCAAAGTCTGGAGACGGTCCCGGTGCTTCCTTCCTCTTGTCCTAAACACCATCTGTACTGTGTGGGGTCTCAGCCTCCCACTGCTTCCTCCTCTAGGTCCCATTGCCTGGGCTCTGCCCTCCCTGGCCAGTCTGGAGGATTAGTGCTGCCTAGGGCACCAATGGTGGTGGTGGTGGTAATAGTGATGAAGAGGATGGCGAGGTGTGGGCGGTGGGCGGCCTCCCCTTGCAGGGAGAACCTGGACTGGGGTGGGCAAGGGTTATTCACTTGCTCTTATGCATGTCCTTCAGCCGGCGCAGCTCCTCCAGGAGCTGGGCCCGGGAGCAGCCATCGTCACTGGTGGGGCCTGTCCCTGGCCCCAGAGCCTCCTGTAGTGCCAGGCAATGGGTTCTCAGGAATGGGTTGTAGGTGCGCTCCTCTCCCAGGGTGGATGGGCACTGCAAGGTAAGAGGTACAGGGATGGGTGGATAGAAGCTGGAAAGGCACCAATACAGAGCTGTCTGCCTACTCCATCCCACCCAATCCCATCCCATTCCACCCCACCCCTAATCCCACCCCACCCCAACCTCATCTCACCCCACCCATCCCCAGGCCTCACTGTGCTCTTGCGTTCCATCCGTTGCCTCTGTACCCACTGCATCTTCCTCTCTCGAGCCAAGTTCTCGGGCTCCACAACGCCCGCAAAGCCCAGGTTCTCTTCTGCATATTCATGTCCTAGCCAGAACCATGGGGGGAAAGAGAGATGAATGGTGAGGTCATATAGCCTTCCTACTCCAAGGCCCAGGCCCACAGCTATCCAGCAGGCAGAGGTGGGGGTCGGGGGTGGGGCAAGGCTCTTGGAAAACCCCAACACCAAAGGTGATTTCCAACCAAGGACATTTCTGCTGGGGGCTGGGGGAGAAGGCAGAGGCAGTTTGGGCAGTGGTTAGGGTTCAAGAGGAAAATCACTAGCTTCGGAGCTGGGAGGCCATGGTTAGCTCCTTAACTCTGCCCAGCTTACTTCATTTATGACCTGGCACCCGCCTAGGCCACAACTTTGTCATTTAGAAAATGGAGAAGACAGCAACATGTGAGAAAAAAAATTTTTTTCAAAAAAAAAAACAGAAAAAGAAGTTGGATGGTTAGGGGAAGGGAGGTGGATCTGGGGAGATTTGGGGTGTGTGTGTGTGTGTGTGTGTGTGTGTGTGTGTGTGTGTGTGTATTCTGTATCAAATTCAGGCCAATCAGTACATGTGGACCAGATTTACTGTTTTCTCAGATAAGCAAACTACTTTCTGTTTGGGGCGTTGACCATAGTTATCTGAACAATTAGATATCTCTCCAGGACTCTGGGTCCTCGGGGGCCACAAGCAGGCCAAGGTCTGTCTGGGGAGCTGGACAGTGGCATGAGAGGCATGGGCATCACACAGCCAGTCTAACATTCCAGGAGGGAAGTCAGTGTCTGCTCCCCCCACACTGCCCCATGGATCAGCTGTGTTACCTTTGGGCCATGAACTGAGCTTGCCAGTTTCTAGGAAAGTGAGGAACTGGGAGGGTTCTGGTGCCAGGCAAAGCATGGGGCTGGGGGCAGGGGGGAGGGGCACCTCACCAGGCCACAGCAGGGTGTCATCCCCCAGGTCTAACACAGTGTCCAGTGAGCTCAGCATGGTCTCTGCTGTGCCTTCGAAGGTTCGTCCTGCGTTGGGATCATGTGTTCAAGGAGGACACAGTATGGTATAAGGTACACAAAGGTGGAGTTAAGAACCAGAACGGGCAGCTTTCCTACTCCTTCCTCATGGGAGCTTGGCCCCATGAGATTACTCTCTGGCAGAGCTGGTGTAACCCTTCCCCCCATCCCCCTACATAGTGCTGTGTGGAGGGCAAGGCTGTCAAGTCTCCAGGCTGTGCTCCTGTGGGCTAGACTTGGTGGGTAGACATGCTCCCTTCTCCAAGACGGCCTTAGCCTTGGCTGCTCTCTGGGGCCCGGCAGTCTAGGACTTGTGGTCCTTCCTCCCCACCCTGGTACTTCCTTCTCAAGTATCCTCTGCTTCCCATGGTCCTCTTCTTCCCAGTCACCGTCTTAGGGAAACAGGTCCCACCCAGTGGAAATTAGTGACCCATAGGGTCTTTGCCTAAAGGGCCCTCTCCTTAGGTCCTTCCCTTCTGAGAATCTTGAGAACAGTCAGGTAACAGGAGCAGAGGTGACTGCTAGTGAGCCACTGAGTGATGGAACAGTGGCTACTGTGGCCTTTGTCTCCCCTCCCCATCCCCCCCACCCCTGCTGTCCCTGCTCCTCTCTCTTTTGCAGAAACTCACCACAGCCAGAGAGGAAGAGCAGGTCCCCTGAGAAGAGGCAGGAGGGACCCTTGTAGGGCTCCCCATCCAGCAGGTAGACCAGATGGCCTTGAGTGTGGCCAGGGGTGGCCAGGGCTCGAATCTGAAGTCGTCCCACGCTGACCACATCTTGATGACACAGGGGGCTGGGGCACAAAACAACAGGCATTCAAGCTTTTTTTTTTTTTTAAATTTATTT
>NW_022196896.1:100286895-100296134 GCF_008632895.1 Mastomys coucha | reverse complement strand
GAACTCAGAAATCTGCCTGCCTCTGCCTCCCAAGTGCTGGGATTAAAGGCGTGAGCCACCACCGCCTGCCCGATAGTCTTCTTATTCTTACATGGGATCTGCTTAGCTGTCTAATGGCTAGGCAGAGTGTCACCAAAGATCTAGCTGCTAACACCCTAGAGGGCTAAAGGCAGGGGGGGCAGGTGATGCCCATCCATGTTTGGGTTGGGGACTTACTGGGTGAGGTAGGGGATACCATCCTGAGGGCTCCCATACACTCGACAGTCCCTGTGCCGCCGGCTGAGGTCACGATTCCCTCCACTGTGGTCCCTGTGGGATGGCAGAGATGAGGACAGGGGGACTTCAAAGGGCACTGTACCTGGACTTCCTCCTTCCCTAAAGTACCCCCTGGCTTTTGGTCAAGCCTTTTCCCTGCTTAAGTCACCCCTCAACCTGCTATGCTCCCATGACCAATTCTAACTCAACCTTTTGGACTCTCAGCTTCAGCTGTCATCCTCAAATTCCCCTAAGTGGATCTGACCATACCCACTTCTGTACCCTGAGCTGCCCACTAACTAACTAGGTGCTCATTTTGTGGGTACCTAATACCTGCCTGTGAATGGAACATAACAATGCCTGCCCATCTCTGAGCCTTTAAACAGCTAAAGGCCATAAGTAACCAAGCCCATCTCTCACCTCTGCTGGTGCCTAAGTGATTTTATGAGGAAGGTAGGTCCCACCCATCCTGATATCCTCCAGGTGGTTCCCTCGCAGCCCAAGCCTGCCCACCCTATGAAGGTAAAACTGCCTGTGACCGTAGCCCCACCATTCCCAGCCCCTTACCAGTGCTTGTGGGTACAGAGAATGGCAACCAAATTAACTCTTTCCTTTTCAATGGAAGCCTGGGGGAAAGAAGAGATACTGAGAGTGGGGGTAGTATACAGAGGGAGAGATGCTCAAAGTCTTGTTAGGGCTGTGTGGAAAGACAGCTGGAGAGATGGGGGGGGGGCGGGCAGGAGATGGGCTAGGGAATGAGGAGCTGGCAAAGGAGACTTGGAAGAGCAGAGATCCAGCAATGGGGATGAGGCAGGGAAGAGAAGGGGAGGACATCGAGAGTTGTCATAGATTCACTCACATTGAGAAATAACCTGAGTTCTATTCCTACTATCATATAACACACATGCTCGTGCATACACAATGGTGTGGGGGGGCAGTATGAACATGAAGGGAAAGGTAGAGAGGCCCAGGTACTGACAGAGGTTAGAGAGGAAGAAGGCTGGTGAGATGGCTCAGCAGGTAAATTCCATAACCAGAATCCTCATAAACGTGGAAAAAGATAACCACAAGGTGACCTCTGACCTCCACATCATGCCATGGCACACAC
Source organism: Mastomys coucha (assembly GCF_008632895.1). Classification (NCBI taxonomy): domain Eukaryota; kingdom Metazoa; phylum Chordata; class Mammalia; order Rodentia; family Muridae; genus Mastomys; species Mastomys coucha. The sequence goes on along the minus strand of NW_022196896.1, from coordinate 100,294,771 downwards.
ACCATACATACACATACCATGCCTATATATATATATATATATATATATATATATATGGGAAAATGTTATACCAGGCAGGGTGGTGCATGCCTTGAATTCCAGCATTCCAGCACTGGGGAGGAGGAAGGGGCCTGATCAACATATCAAGTTCTAGACCGACTAAGACTACTTCGTAAGACCCTGTCTAGGGGTGGGGAGAAGGACAGAAGACAGGACAAACACCCCCCCATATTAATAAATAAATATAGAAGTAAGAAAAAAGAATGTACACCAGGGTAAAAAAGAGGGTAAGAGGTAGACCGGAAACTGCCAGGACCCAAGTCCTAGGACCCACCCACCCTTTGGCTTTGCTCTGCTTTCATCTGCATGCCCAGGACACCCAGTCTTCCCCCTTGCTCTATGGGGGAGCGGCGTTTCTGTGTGAGAGATGGCTGCCCACCCATATGCAGCACAGCCCATAATCAGGGGAACCAGGACCAATCCCAGACTGGCAGGAAAAGCTGGCAGTCCCCTGCAGTGACCCCCCAGCACCCCTGCTCCCTGGCCCCTCACCTGCACAGCCCTTGGGTCTGAGGGGTCCACAGCCACTGCCAGCCCAGCCTGGGTGTCGATGATGAGGTAGCTGTAGTTGTCCGAGAGGACAGGGATGGGAAGCACCTTCACTCCTGGGAGATGTAGACAGAGAGGCTGGGGCGGGGTGGGAGCCCACTGAAGGGGTAAGGGGGAGGAGAAGAGGGGAGTAGGCAGGGGGGTGAGCATGTGTGTGGGGGTGCTGGCCAGGGGCAGCCAGAGCTTACCATTGAAGAGTCGGGGCTGAGTTTTGGAGTGGCCTTTGGGATAGCGATTCCGAGCCCTCCGAAGCTGCTGTCGGTAGAAGAGGTACCCGAGCCAGGTCCGGGTGTACAGGCTATACCTGCAGGGCAGAGAGGGTCTGGTTGATCCTCTTCCATATCTGTAGGCCTCACATCTCTAGGATCTCTGTGTCCACAGGCACTCTTAGTCAAGCACTTTACCATCGCCATTTTTTTGTTTTGCTCTTTAGTCTCACGTAGCCCAGGCTACCCTCACGCTCACTGGGTAGTCAAGGGTGACCATGTACTCCAGCCCTCCGGGCTCTCCACCTCTCGAGTGCTGAGATTATAGGCATGGATTTCCACACCTGCCTCCTATGGTGCCAGGGATGGAGCCCATGGCTTCAGGCTCTCTAAGCAAACACTACCAAAGGGGCTACATCTAGAAATTACATTTCTAACCACTTCAGGTGCTGCTGCTGCTTGTCCAAAGACCAACTCTGGAAACCACTAGGGTAGAGGAAGAAAAGTCTGAGGCCCAAAGGTGGCAGACAGCAGGTTTGGTCAAACAAATAGAGAATTCTGTGGCTACTTAGCAGATAGAGGAGCAGTCAGCGGTGAGGCTGGAGGGCCTGACCCTTGCCCCACTGCCATGCCAGCAATATGTAGTTGAGGAAAGTGGAGTAGGATGCCAAACGAAATGTGAGATCTGTGAGGCCACCAAGGGCCCTCAAGCTCAACATGCTCATGTCACTTCTTTGGATTTTTTTTTTTTTTTTTTTTTGGTTTTTCGAGACATGATTTCTCTGTGTAGCCCTGGCTGTCCTGGCACTCACTCTGTAGACCAGGCTGGCCTTGAACTCAGAAATCTGTCTGTCTCTGCCACCCAAGTGCTGGGATTAAAGTAAAGGCATGCACCACCACTGCCCAGCACTTCCTTGGATTCTTAATGATTTGACTTTTGAAAGTCTTTAAAATTTTTTATGAGACAGATCTTGTCATATAACAAATTTATATCCTGAAGGTGGATCCATGTCTTCAATTTAAATAATAAATAAATACAGGGCTATACAGAGAAACCCTATCTCAAAAAACCAAAATAAATAAAACAAAATAAAATAATTAAAAAGGGCTGGAGCTATAACTTACTGGTAGAGCAGTAAGCACCTAGCATGTACAGTACCGGGTTCAATGCTTAGTGCCACAAACAAGCAGGACTGGCATTGTACAATATAAAGATGAATGGAAAAATTCTTACTCATGAGTTACATTTTCATTTTCCGTTTCCTCCCTTTCTTTCTTCTCTTTCTTTCTCCCTTTGAGTCGAAGCCTTATTTTGTAGCCTCACTCCATTTGTGGATCCTCACTATGTAGCTGTGAACTAACTAGCTGGCCATGGTCCTCCTACATCTGCCTCCCAAGTGCTGGGATCACAGGGACATTGTGCTTGGCTATACTTTTCTTTATTTAGAATGACATTAAATAGCAAATTGAAAACACAAGTGGAAAGAGATGGAAGAATGGAAACACTTCAGATTTTATTGCTTTTCCCTCCCCTCTTTCTCCAGAATTTGGCAGTATGGCCCATGGTGTCCTCAAACTTAAGATCCTCTTGCCCCTCTGTCTCAGTGCTACGTGTGTACAACCAGGGTGGCCTGATTATGTTTATACACTGATTAATATCTTTTCTTGTTGTTTGAACAAGTGGCTTTATTTCCTTTCTTCCTCCCTTCCTTTTTTTTTTTTGTTTTTGTTTTTTGTTTTTTGTTTTGTTTTTTCGAGACAGGGTTTCTCTGTATAGCCCTGGCTTTCCTGGAACTCACTCTGTAGACCAGGCTGGCCTCGAACTCAGAAATCTGCCTGTCTCTGCCTCCCAAGTGCTGGGATTAAAGGCGTGCTCCACCACTGCCTGGCATGTGGCTTTATTTTAACTAGTTAATTTAGTTACCTATTTATTTGGGTATTGTTGTTTGCTTGAGACAGGTCCTTGTATAACCAGGGCTATCTTCAAACTTGCTATGTGGCCAATAATGACCTTGAACTCATGCTCTTCCCGCCATCCCCTCCCAGGTGCTTGGGTCACAGGTCTGTACTACCTCACGTTGCACCTGGATTCTGCATTACACATTACACATGTGTTCTGCAGGACACATTAGGTACTAAGCCCTGCCAGGATGGGAAGGAGCTGGCCTGGGCCCTTGCTGTGCAGGAAGCTGGGGCTGGAGCAGGCACAGTGTGAGTTGGCACTGGGTGCTTGGAGTATCTATTAAACCAGTCAGGAAACAGAAGGCGTCCTAAGCTTGGGAACCTGAGAGGACGTGAGAGGACGTGGAGGGTGGATCCTAACTCTCTCACAGCGTGTATAAAGAAGGGCAGGCAGGCTCTTCCTAGACCCTTAGAGAGACACTAGATGCTGTATTTGCAAAGTCTGGACAAACCAAGTAGGCCCCTGAGAGTTTGGCATCAAGGGTTCAGCTGCAGCCTAGCCAACTTCTGCTCTATGCCCCTCCCCAGCCCTAGCAACTCTGCATGCCAAGAGGGGCTTTGCCTTCTGCGTGTTATGCCCACTTAAAAAAATGTATTTATTTTATGTATATGTGTATGCTATCTTCATGCATACCAGAAGGGTCATCAGACTCTGTTACAGAGGGTTGCGAGCCACCACGTGGCTTCTTGGGAATTGAATTCAGGATCTCTGGAAGAGCAGCCAGCCCTCTTTTTTTGTTGTTGTTTGTTTTTTCGAGACAGGGTTTCTCTGAGTAGCCCTGACAGCCAGCCCTCTTAACACCCGAGCCGTCTCTCCAGCACCTATGCCCATTTTTATAGGCCTCTACTTTTGGTTTTATTTGCAACCCAGCTTTTGTCCTTTAGACTTTCGCTTTTCCAGCCACATTCATCGATCCCTGGTAACTGGTCAGGTGCTGTGTACACTGCACAAGACAGTCACTGCTCCCGAAGCCGAATTTCTAGCAGGAGAGACGCAGTGATAAACTAGGGAAGATGACCAGCTGAGAGCAGAGGACAGGGACAGGCAGAGCTGCTGTTTCAAACGCAGTAGACCAGGCAACCGAGATGGCTCAACCAGGAAAGGTCCTAGAGGCCAAGCCTGACTACTGAGCTCGATCCCCAGGAATAGTGGAAGGTGGGATCTTACTTCTGCAAGCTGTCCTCTGATCTCTACCCCAGCACTATAGTGCGTGTGCCCATGCAGAGAATAAGCAAAAATGTCATAGATACAGTAGACCAGGAAAACAGGCCCCCCGGGTGACATGTTTATAAGGGGTGGGCCAAGTAGGAGTTCAGGGAAGTAGACTTGGACCTGAGCTCATGGCTAATTCTTTGCATATTCTGTTGTAACTGTAAAGAGCTGGTACAAGAGACATATCCTGTAAGGGTGGGAGGTGGGGCGGCGTTGGATACAACTTAGGTACCCATGAAGAGATTGCAGGAATAAGGATTATAGTAGACTTCTGAGTAGCTGAACGATACACAGACCTTCTCTTGTGGAGAGGGATGAGTACATATGTAGATACTTCTACAGGGAAAAGACTCATGGTCATAGAAAGTGGTTTTGGGGGTTCTTTGTGTGCTGGGTCCAGGGTCCTACACCCTACTCCGCCATAACCTACCCCAGGACCTCCTCAGCAGCTCCTTTGTTTGTACGTATTTTATTATTTGTGGTAAATATGCTAGGAATTTGGAGAAGGAAGGAAAAAGGAGAGAAACGTAGGTTTGGAGATTCTGAAAGAATCCTGTGAGTCAGAACTAACACTCACCTCCAACTCACACTGTTGGACACCAACATTTATCTTTCTTTCCTTTTTTAAAATCAACAAGCATAAAAATTATACCTGAAAATGCAAATGTAAAAAAGGAAGGAACTAATTTGAAATAGAACTGAGAGAAGAGACACATGAGCTTAAAGATAGGATTGCAAATCTAATCCAGAAAGTTCCGGAAGTGACCCTTCCTTTGATCATCTGCAATCCTCTTAGAGGGGGCATCCTACAGGGAGCTAGGCAGGTGGGAGGTGAGAGACATCTGTACCCTGCAGACATCCAGGTTCCTTTCTTGCATTCCTTGCCTCGGAGCTCCTGGTGTACACAGCTGCTGGCAGGCTGTGGAACAGGCTACCCTCCAGGCGGCTATACTCCTTGTAGGGGTGAGTAAGGAGGGTGTGACCCGTCCTGAGAGAAAGAAGGTCACTCAGCAAACGCTTTTCCTTTCCTAGACCTGATAGAGGGCTGAACTCAGACAGACTAGTGTCAACAACCTAGTGTCAGGCCAATGTTTCTGAGTTCAAGGTGGTGCACTGCCTGGAAAAGAGGGCAGTGGGGTGAAGGTGGGATGTCTGGAGCACTAGTGAGAGCCACTGGAGCACTATAGTGAGAGCCACTGGAGCACTAGTGAGAGCCACTGGAGCACTAGTGAGAGCACTGGAACAGGAGTGAGAGTCACTGGAGCACTAGTGAGAGCCTCTGGAGCACTAGTGAGAGCCACTGGAACACAAGTGAGATCACAGGAGCACAAATGAGAGTCACTGGAGCACTAGTGAGAGCCACTGGAGCACTATAGTGAGAGCCACTGGAGCACGAGTGAGAGCCACTGGAGCATGAGTGAGAGCCACTGGAGCACTAGTGAGAGCACTGGAGCATAAGTGAGAGCCACTGGAGAACTAGTGAGAGTCACTGGAGCACAAGTGAGATCACAGGAGCAAGAGTGAGAGTCACTGGAGCACTAGTGAGAGCACTGGAGCAGGAGTGAAAGGCACTGGAGCACTAGTGAGAGCCACTGGAGCAGGAATGAGAGCCAGTAGAGCACTAGTGAGAGTACTGGAGCACTAGTGAGAGCCACTGGAGCACTGGTGAGAGCCACTGGAGCACTGGTGAGAGCCACTGGAGCACTAGTGAGAGCACTGGAGCAGGAGTGAGAGCCACTGGAGCACGAGTGAGAGCCAGTAGAGCACTAGTGAGAGCACTGGAGCACTGGTGAGAGCCACTGGAGCACGAGTGAGATCACAGGAGCACTAGTGAGAGCACTGGGTCCGAGCCCATCCTAACTCCACACCTTCTCTTGGGCAGGTCTCCTACCTGGGCTGTTCTTCCCTCTGCTGCTCTTCTCTAGGAAGCCTTCCCGGACTTTGCTACTTTTCTCTCAGCTTGCTTTCATGCAACACACAAACACTACTTCCAGTCTCTAGGGCACGGACTTTGCTACTTTTGGACTTTGCTACTTTTCTCTCAGCTTGCTTTCATGCAACACACAAACACTACTTCCAGTCTCTAGGGCACAGGAGCACAGCCTAACACCTGGACGTGGGGCAAGTTGCCAGGCACAACTGGAGAGACAGTTGCATAGTCTCCAAGTGTCTGCTTTACAAGATACTAATTAGCCACCGGGGCACCTTGGCTGACTCCACCTGAAACTGATGAAGATAGACAGGCAACAGGCCAGGCGGGAGACTGCAGTGAGCAGCTAGGCTCTTGCCCAGCTTCCAAATCCAAGTTCCAGTCCCAGCACGGCAGAGAAGAAAACAAACGCTAATCTCAGCTGTAACAATAGATGTGTAACCGTGGAGGAAGGTGCAACTCCCCTTCTGTGGCCTCTATGCCCAAAATGCACAACCATAATTTATTCATGAGAAAAACCTCAGGCAAACCCAGGTGGAGGGCCTGCTGTAAAACACCTGGCCAGCTGAAGCACTGAACAGTGCAGGATCCTTGATCAGAATCAGGACCAGAGAAAAGCGTTAGTGAGACAGCTGGCGACATTTGAATACGGTCTGATGGCGGTGACAGTCTCTTGCTGACATGAATCTGTTGCTTTTGAGAACTGTGCTGTAATCATAAAACGTTAACGTCCGAGAGGCTGGGCTAGGTGTACAAGGAACTTTTTTTGTGTGTTGTTTTGACACATCTTAGATTATTTCAAACTGAAAAGTTAAACAACAATGAATACAATCACCCCCTCCTCTACAGAGCATCAGTCTGTCATCTCTTCCCCTTCTCTTTCATAAAAGTGCAGCAGTTGTGGCTCCTACAGAGAATGGCTCCCGCTGCCCTATGTCCTTGGCCTAACAGATAAGATCCCTCACCCTTATCCGAGATACACTGTCGGAACCGTGTAAAGATCAGACAGCAGGAAGTAAGAGAACACATGGAAAGTGCCGGGTCAGGACTGGATGGTAGAAGGGGTTTAGAAATCACCACTTCCTTTCCAAGCCCTTGGCAGATGCTGACATGGCAGCCAGGGCAAGATGGCCTGCATCTGTGAGGAGCTGAGACATTCCTTGCCTTCCTCGTCCAAAGCTAATTCCTGTCCTGTAGACAGGAGGCCAGTCTCTTGGGCTCATTTTATTTGGAAAATATTTACTGTGCTTGCTGGACACTGTGGGGATAGCACATAACAAAGCCAAAGGCTCCCTGCTGTGGCGATAATTGTGTTGTGGCAAAACCAGGGGAACTCGCTTGCATTAGACTGGAGAACAGATGAATCATTAACTCCCAGCTAACTCGAGCTAGTTCCGAGCCATTGGAAGGGAAGGGGCCCCACTGCATGCAGAAGAACCAAGACCTGTTCTCTCACCCAGGAGACTGCAGTGGGAAACAGAGATGGAACCCTAGTGAATTGTTTTGGGTGGTATAGAACCAAGGCCTGGGCAGGAGGGAAAGTGCCATGCTCTAAGAATTTTGCCAGGAGGCCTGGGGAGTGGGGGGTTGGGGGGTTGGGGGGAGGGCGGGGCAGGGAGAGACCATGGAGAAATCCAGAGAAAGAAGATGCTGGCAAAGAAGATGGCGGGGCTAAGAAGAAAGCAACAGTCTAGATGGTACCCTGCAGGTTGTTAGCCCAAGGGGAAGGGAGCCTGAGGTGTCAAGTCAGTCAGGTTCGGAGAAGCAGGGCCTGGGCTCAGGGGTGGGGAGACACTCTCCTCGGGCCTGGCAACCCCAGGCCCCCACAGCCGCCACAATGACTCTATATGGCTCTGGTGCTGAGTGCAACTCAAGTTGAGTACCATTAGTCTCAGAGTGTCATAATCACAGGGTCTATGGACTCCCCTTCCTCTTTAGCCCTCTCTCTTTTTCTTT
>NW_022196896.1:100257812-100286811 GCF_008632895.1 Mastomys coucha | reverse complement strand
CCGGCAGCACTCTCCCTTTCAAATGAGGCTTTCTCAGTTCTGCCTTCTGCTGCTCTGAGTGGGCTCATACAGGGGCAGTCCACGGGGCTCATCCCTAGGTCTTGCAAGAACCTCCTTTACCCAGTTTTGGCTTCCAGTCCAAACTCCAGACAAGGCCAAAGTTCCGAATGGACCACCTCTGATTGAGACTTACTCCGCCTGCTCAGAGCCTCCTGTGGGCCCAGTGTTCCCAAGACACTCTTGCTCCCTGATTTGACCCTCTGACAGTCTCCTCCCTTCCCACTGAATCCAGTGAAAACCCTATACTCCCCAGAGGGAAAGGGTGGAAGCCCCCCTACATGTCCATCAACAGCAAAATATAAAAATAAGCCACGCCATACCCAGACTGTGGGAAACTACACAGCCAGCAAAACATATGATCAAAACCAGGACTTAACACGCAGAGTCCAAATACATATCATTATGCTGAAAGACAAGTTGCCAAGAAAACACCCTGACATTTATTGAAATGCCAATGCTCGCAGAAACCACCCCAGCTCCCATTCAGGATGCAGACATGTGGTAAAGGACAAGATGTTGAAGATGCTCTGATGAGCATCCTAGCCAGCAGTACTGCTCAGCCCTGGGGAGGTGGTGGGACTGTGGACCTTCTGCCTCATCTGCGATATTCTATGTCTTGAGTTGAGGCGCGGAGCGGACAGTAAGCAGCAGCTCTCCATGGCCTCTGCATCAGCTCCTGCCTCCCGGTTCCTGCCCTGTTTAAGCTCCTGCCCTGACTTCCTTCAATGATGAACAGTGCTGTAGAAGTGTAGGCTAAATAAACCCTTTTCTCCCCAAGGTATTTGATACTGGTGGCTCATCTGAGCAACAGAAATCCTGACTAAGACAAACTGGAAGGTGGAAGCTGACTTCCAAAAGCTGTCCTTTGACCTCCACCTAAGTATTATAGCCTGTGTGTGTGTGTGTGTGTGTGTGTGTGTGTGTGTGTGTGTGTGTGTGTGTGTGTATGAGCATGCAGGCATTGAGATGATTGCTGCTAAGTCGTATGACCTGGCTTCCATTTCTGGGATTCACATAGTGGAAGGAGAGAACTGATTCCTGCAAGCTGTCCTCTGAGCATATGTGTGTTTGGAACTCATGTGCCCCCTGCCCCACCAAAAAAAAGGGTTAAAAATAAAAAATGAAAACAGGTCTGGAAATGTAGCTCAGTTGGTAGAGTGCTTGGCTGGCATTCGTGAAGCCCTGGGTTCAAAACTCTGGCTTCCCATAAGCCAAGTGTAGTTGTACATGGCTATGATACTAATGGAATCAGGAAGATCGTAAGTTTGAGGGCAGCCTAGGATATTGAGACCCTCTCTCAAACCTCCTGCCCCACCCCACCCCCTTTTTTGGCCCCTAGGCTTCTCTATTTACTAAAGTCCTAACTACCATTTAGGGCTTAGGCTTAGGCCACTCTTATCTCCTAGGAGATGCCCGCTGATGATGTCATCAGACAACTTCTCTCTGCTCCATCTGAAACATACAGCAACCCCAGGTCCCCAGGCCTGGTGCCTATGGATTCCGTGGTACCCTCATTGGGCAGGACCTGCTTGAGTCTGGCAGGCTCCCACCTGCCCCTTGTGTGGCTCGGTGTGACTCCGGTGTGCCCCTCCACCCCCAGGAATGCCTACACTGGCACAGCACAAGTGGCATTCACAAAAGGCTGGCTAGAGATTGGGAAAGGTTGGGGAGGGGCTAGGCATGTGCATGGCACAGTGCCTGGTAAGAATGGATCCCAGGCAAGGCCAGGGCTGGCAGCCCAGCAAGCCCGATGGCGGTGTCTTGCCCAACTCAAGTCCTCTCCACCTTTGCACCCTCCTCTTGCCCTACTACCCCCACAGACCTGGCCGAGCAGGGTGCTCTGCCAAGCAGGTCACCCAGATTCAATGGCATGGGTGGGGGCTGTGTCACGGGACATAAAATCCTAAAGTTGCTGCTGGCCACGGAGGCTGCATCCAGGGCCTCAGAGAGGGAGGGAAGGGAGAGAGGGACAGAAGAGTGTGAGAAAACGGAAGGAACACTGGATAGAAGTCCACAGGAGGTGCACAGATCAGGGTTCTGGCTCCTTCCTGGAGCTCACTGCCTTATCTTTAATAACAATTTCCAGTACCACAGCTTTTCTTGCCTAAGCCCGAGAGTAAGCTCCGAGTGAGCCCAGGGCTTCCCACGGATCATCTCAGGCTCCTTAAGTATTACAGACAGGAAACTGAGCCTGGAAGTGCCGGGGTGGGCCTCGCTTGGTCAGATCACAGGGGGGTGGGGGGACAATGGGCAGAGATATCTCCCTAGAACCCTGACACACAATCCACTCAACCACTAAAATCCTCACCAAACCCCAAGTCAGGGGTAGGACTGGATGAGTGGCCTGAGGGATTACAGAGGTACTCCAATTCCTCTGCGGGACCTTTTGGAGGAAAATAGGTCAGGGTAATTACCCAGAGCTGGGTCTGTGGGGACCTTGGGAACTGGTAACTGCTCTGTGTCTTCTACAGGAACCAGTTCATGACACTGGCAAAGGTTTTGCACTCAACTATAGAGAGGACAGAGAGCCCTGGGGGTGTCAGATTGGGACATCTGGCACATGGCTTTCTGAAATGAAGGCTCTATGATTCCTGGAGTGGAGGGTGGGCAGGCCAGTGATTCCATGGATGCCTTGGGAGCCAGAGGGAGAGGAGAATGTAGGGGTAGTGACTGGAGGGGACACTGTGAGAGTCGCTGTAGAAGCTGCATCCCCCAGCCAATATGACTGGGATGCATGGCTCCTTGCAAAGGCTTGAAGGATGGGATCCAGGGCCCCATGCAAGAAAGGCAAGCAGCCTACCACTGAGCTACACCCCAGCCCATGGCCCCTGGTTTCTTCAGTCATTACCAGATACACAGCCTCCGGTCTTCTAATGCTCAATGCACAAAGGAGAAACTTACACTGCAGCCTGTTCCCCTTTTTGTTCAACTCTTCTTCTACAAATCCACGTGATTAATAGGGTGACCCTGGCAGCTACTCTGCATGGGGTCCCCAGGCCTCTAACAATCTATATGATTAACAGAGTGATCCCACAGCCACTCTGCATGGGGTCCCCAGGCACCGGCCCCAGAAAGCTGGGATCTAGGACAGTTCTCACAGCAGTATATCACAACAAGCTACTAGGGTTGAGTGTCCAATACACATTAAGATTTTGACATCTTGGGCCAGATGTGGTAGCCTTCAATGCTAGCTAGCACTTGGGAGGCAGAGGTGGGTGGATCTCTATGAATTTCCAGGCTGGCCAGAGATACAGAGTGAGAACTTGTCTCAAAACAACAATAACACCAACCCCCCAAAACAAACAAACAAACAAAACAACAACAACAGAAGACAGATTCTGACCTCTTCTATCCCCTCCTACAGTCTGAAGTGCTAGAGTTAAAACCTAGGACCTTACCAAAAAAAAAAAAGAAAGAAAGAAAGAAAGGAAGAAAGAAAGAAAGAAAGAGGCCGGGCCGTGGTGGCGCACGCCTTTAATCCCAGCACTTGGGAGGCAGAGGCAGGCGGATTTCCGAGTTCGAGGTCAGCCTGGTCTACAGAGTGAGCTCCAGGACAGCCAGGACTACACGGAGAAACCCTGTCTCGAAAAAAAAAAAAAAAAAAAAAAAAAACAAAAAAACCCTAGGACCTGGTACATGCTTGGGCAAGCACTCTCCCGCTAAGCTCAATCTCTCCCCAATCCCAAAATCTGACTCAGCGTTTCTACCCACCACAACCACATCAGAGAGAAAATAAAGTTTCCTAATTGGTCTCCTGGGACCCGGGGATTGGGGGAAGTGTGGGGTTGCTACTGGGCTACAGCTCTGCCCCACCTCCTCCTCAGCCCTCCCTGGGGCTTAGGGCTGAGAAGAGAGTGTGGGCCCCCTAGTCTGGGCTCACAGTGCACCCCTCCCTTGCCTTGCTGAGCTAGGGCATGGCTTCTCTGTTATCTGAGGCCAGCCTAAGGTCGTGGAAGCCATGGGTACGGCTGATGGTAAGAGGACATCCCCTCCCCCAGCACAGTAGAAAACACACAATGCTGGCTCTTCTTCCCTCCTCCTCCCCAGGGCAGTCCTGAAGGAAGCTAGAGGTGCTGTCAAGTGACTGGCCTCAGTTAGGCCAGCGTCCCATCTCAGTCCAGTATGGACAGAAGGGTGCAAGATGAAGGGGACCCTGTAGCCCCAGAACATACAGCAGCCAAGGTCACCTCCCTCTTCCCAGCTTAGGAACTCCCTATATGTGGGTTCCCTGAGCACAGTGAGACCCAAGACATGACTGTAACCCAAGAGGCAAGTCCAGGGTGGTGAGGCTGGTGGTCATGGGTATTTTTGCCCAAGACTCAGCTTGTCCAGGCTTGCATGTGATCAGTGATGGGACACACCTAATAACAAACTTGGAATGGCTGAGGGCTGAAGGTCTAGACCTGGAGGGCCAGAAGGTCACAGGGTTCTGTTGAGCAGGATTGGCTTAAGGCCATAGGAACAGTCACACCCTGTTGTGTGCCTTTTTTGGGGGGTTTGCAAAAAAACGTGCTAATGAGGCAGCTGAAGAGGCCCTTGGGTAAGGATTTACTGCAGCCTCCAGCATGCCTGGAAGTCATTTCCACATGCTCAGGAGAGGCCAGGGCATGAAGTCTGAGCCTCCCGTCTGTGTTTTCTCAGCCTTCCCAATCTTTGCAGTCCTCTGCAGACAACAGCCATCTTTTGTAGAAGACCAACCATACGGGCCCTAGGAGCTGAGCTCAAGGTGAGAAACACATTAGAATCGCAGTCCCTCAGGTGAGCCTCTGCCAGAAGGCCTGAGCCCCGGGACACCTGCTTTGCCAAAGCGCTAGGATTCATTTCCATTGATTCTCTCCTCTGTCACTCATTTTCAGCCCAGGCCCTTTGACAGAACGGGCAAGCCTGTGGGAGTCCAGCTGGGGAGCCAGACCCGTGACAGCCTGAGCCCAGCAGAAGAGGACACACTAAAAGCTCTAAGAAGGATAGCACAGCCAGGCCCGAGGGAGGCAAAGGTGAATTTGTGCTAAGAAGGCCAAGCCAGATTCACAGAGGCCATGGCACTTGGGCCAAAGCTAGCCTCCCATTCTTCTTTTTCTCCCTCCAGTCAAAAAACATTTGATAAGGGTCAACTATGTGCCAAGCATTGTTCTGGAAGCTGAGATGCAGCAGTAGCTAGGTTTTATTCTTTGTGAGGCCATATTCAGGTAGTAAGAGAAAACCGGTAAACAGGCAGACAAGGCACTGTCATGTATTATTGGGAATAAAGCTTGGCAGCGGGGAATGGAAACAACAGGGATGGGGACACTGCTGTGCACAGGTGGGGCGGTCACGACATGCGGCAGGCCTCTGGAACGCAGTGAAATCTGGACGGGGACAGAAGGGCTGGGAGGAAGGACTGGCCGACAGTGTTTGGCAAACAGTTCCTGTGGCTGAGGGGTGGGCAGGGCACAGAGCCAATTCTGCCTTCGAGGAGATACCGCCAGAGGGATCTGAACAGAGACGTTTCTGGGGTTTTGTTTAGTTTTTTGTTTTGGTTGGTTGGCTTTTCAAGACAGGGTTTCTCTGTGTAGTCCTGGCTGACCTAAAACTCACTATATAGACCAGGCTGGGCTTGAACTTAGAGATCTGCCTGCCTCTGCCTCCCCAGTGCTGGGGTTGAGGGTGTGAGCCACCACCGCCTGGCTGTTTCTGTTTTTTTTTAATATATCATTTTGATGTATTACTTTGTGGTGTGTGTGCCTGCTCCTGTGTGGAGTTGAGAGGATTTGTAGGAACCACAGGCACCAGACTTGAGACCTTAGATCTCTGTGGCTCCTGTTTCTGATTTAAATCAGCAATTCCAATTGAGAACGCTTAGGGATACTGCCAGCTATGTCTCTGACAGCCCAGCTCCCAACCCCTGGTCTTCATCTAGGCCACAAACAAGAGGATTTTTCCTCAACGATCCTCATGTCAGGGCGTTTGCCAGCCTGCACACTGGGTCAGTGGACCCTGTTGGCCCAGACAAGAGGTTTCCTCTTTCAGAAATGGTAAAAGTATGGTTCATCTAAGGGACCTGTTCACATCAATTTTATCACATGGCTGGAGGAAGAGTCAAGAAAGATCTCCTGGGATGCTGGAAAGATGGCTCAGTAGGTAAGGGCTGGCTGCTTTTCGAAGAGGTCCTGGGTTCAATTCCCAGCACTAACATAGCAGCTCAAAAGCTGTCTGTAATTCCAGTTCCAGGGGATCTGACACCCTGGTACAGACATACAGGCAGACAAACAAAGCACATAAAACGAAACATTAAAAAAAAAAAAAAAAAAAGCCGGGCAGTGGAGATTTCTGAGTTCGAGGCCAGCCTGGTCTACAGAGTGAGTTCCAAGCTTGTCCTGAAGACTGGAGTTTAGTTCCTACCACCCTTATTAGGCGACTCACAACCATCAAACCCCCAAAGAAAGAAAAAGGCCTCTTGGGTGTAAAAATGACCAGAGACTTGGTCAGCTAAGACTGGACATCAGCAGAGGCCAGCTACTGTCCACTTCAGCTGTGCGGGGCATCCTCAGTGCTGCAAGAATCCAGCCTCACGTTCTCCTTGCCTCGTATCAACAGGCAGGCCCTCTATAGTGCTCAGCTCTGCTCTGCCAAGCCCTCTCTACTACCCTGAGGAGCCAAAACGGCAAAAGGGAAACTGAGGCTGGTGCAGGGGACCCACATGAGATAATCTTATTCTCCTGATCACAGGCTCCTTAGTTGTCCCCTGCCATCCCAAGGAGCTTGCTGTGTCCTACCTCTGGCACAGTTTGGAGCCCAGTTCACATCTGTTCACACGGTCCTGTCTCCTGCCTAACCTTCCACGTGACGGGTGTCGAGCCTTGCATATATTACAGAAGCATCCTAACTACTGAGCTACATCCTTAGCCTAGGAGATCTTTCCTTTTTACAAAGGTACTTTTGAAAATATTAAATTGTATGTGCACACACACACACACACACACACACACACACACACACGAGTTATGCAGGAGGCCAGAATAAAGTGTCGTATCCCCTGCTGCAGGAGTTCAGACAGAGTTACTGCCTCACTCTGAAGGTCAGCAGTAGAGGACACTGGTCAGATCCTGTTCCCCCGTGTGACCACACAGTCCTGACCCAGGGCAGCTAGGTGTTCTGGAATGAGAGAGAGACAGCATTTCCCAGCCATGGCTGGATAAACTTAGAAGACAGCTGTGAGAGAATTTAAGGGGGGCATGGATCTCCCTCCTGCCTATCACAGGCTACACACAAACAACTGCTGTCCTTCCTTGATCATTTACATGTGAGTTCATGAAAGCTTCACAGGAGCCCCAAAAGGCAAGACACTATTACCATTCCCCTTCTGCTGGTGCAAACGAGCCAGGCTCAGAAAGAATATCTGCCCAAGGCCACATGGTCAATATGCAGCAGAGCCAGAATTCAAAAGGTAGCTTGTCCAGCCACGCTATCTACTACACGCTTAGCTACCTTCTGCCCTGGTTCTCAGAGTCCCCAGTGTAAGTGTCAGCCCACACCTGTTAGATCTACCGTCAGCTGAGCCTAGTTATTCTCATCCCCTGATAACAGCGGCTATTGAGGAGAGCCATTATTGTGTGGAGTTATCAAGAGTAATGATAACATGAACAGTTCCCCTCTGTCTGTGGATTGCTAAGGAGCTCCATTCTGCCTTCCGGCCCCAACGAAATGCTCTATCTGTGGTCCTCCTGGCCACACCTTCAGCTTATGGAATGGGGATGGGCTCCTGTGTCCACCCTTCCTGCAGGCTTGGGGGCACCTCACAACACCACCTACACATTTGCCACATGTTTCCTGACAGTATCCCTGCCCCATTCGGGAGGTTAGCAATGTCTCCCCTCAAGGGACTAAACTAATTGTTTTCCAGACCACAGAATGGCAGGGTCTGGAAATCCTATTCCAGGCACACCCTTGTGCTCTGCAAATTTGGAAAGTTGATTCTAAGGCAATCTGGAAATCTAGACAAAGGAGGGCCCCAATGGAACCACTGAATTCTGTTAAAAAAAAAATCTCTTAGATTTATTTCTTTGTTTATGTGTGTTTTGCCTATTTGTGTATCTGTGTGGCATGTTTGTGCCTGGTGCCCTCAAAAGCGATCCGAAGTGGATGTTAGAGCTCTTGGAACTGTAGTTCTGGGCAGTTGTGAGCTACCACGTGGGTTCTGGGAACTGAGCTTGAGTTTACTGCAAGAGCATCGAGTCCTTAATCAGCTGAGCCATCTCTCCAGCCCAGAACACTGAGTTCTAAGCCTGGGTTGTAATGTGTATCTATAATTGAGCATGGGGCTAAGGCAGGATGGCTGCAAAGTTTGAAGCCAGCCTGGGACACAGAAAGATCCTATCTCAACCTTGAATACTCCCTCCTCCTCCAAAAAGAATTATGAAGAAGCTCCCTCAAGAAATCAAAATTAAGGGACGTGAAAAATCCCCAAATCTCAAGCCCAGGGATACCTGGACTCTTGTGGCTTTGATAATGCTATTGGCATTCTGATCTTAGGAATTCTGGTTCTAGTTCCTCGTAGAAACTCCTGTTTCCCACTTCCTCTGACATTTTCGTGACTTCAAGCTTACCAATTTTGGATGCTAAAAGTAGACTTAAAATCTCTTCTCTAAATAGAGCTACATAATTCCCAGAAATTTTGTGACAAAAACTTAAAAAAACCCAAACCAAAGCAAATGGACACACATGTACATGCGCGCGCACACACACACACACACACACACACACACGCACATACATGCACAAAAGCACATACATATGCATATATACAGGCATACGCACACATAGCCCACAAATCTAGTGACTTGGGGGGACATTTAAGTGAGCACATGTTTAGCATCATGTGGCTCTGGGTTCAGTCTCCAGCACCATCCAACCAAATTACACCGTACAAACCAAACAACACAAAACCTCACACCCGCTTCCAAAATCCAGGTACGAAATCCAGTGAGAGTCACAAACCTTGGTCAGGCATGGTGGTACACACCTGTAATGACAGCGCCTAGGATACTGGAGGACCACAAGTTCAAGACTAGCTTGGGATACATTGTGAGACTGTCTTACCAAGCCAGCCAGCTAAACAAAAACTCTGCCACCTCATGACTTTAATACTAAAACAAAAGAAAACAAAACAACACACAAAGTAATGGCGATTTGGTCAAAGCATTATCTAGAATTTTTTTTTTAACTTTAAAAATACTTACTTTTTAGAATGTTTTTTTAGCCCACTAGGCTTTTATATTTCTACTTTAGAGACCATAAATGGAGCTCCAGGCCTGAAGTTTTGGGGAGTAGTGAAGGATGGCCTGGGGATGGAGGAAGGGTAAATTGTACAGTCATCTCTGAAACTAAGGAAATTCCCAGTCTTAGACCTTCCCAGGAATCTGGATACAGACCAAGATTCCCGTCTTTACATCGATTTCCCTAAACTGTGGTCTGAGGTCCTGCCCAACAGCCCCTCAGAAGCTTGTCTTCCGGTTTCTTCCCTGCTTTTGAATGCAGAAGAACGATGATGATCAGCACTCTCGCCAGGGGCAGAGAGGAGCAGAGCTGGCTAGGAGAAAGTCGCGGGAGGTCCTTGGCTGGCTGTTGGGTCAAATTTCACACCCCAGGGCTTTGGCTGCCAGCAGTGGGAGGTAAAAGGGACAAGGCTAGATTGACCTAAAGAGTTGAACTACGAGAGGGGCAGAATGACCCACCCGGAGGTGTGGAGTGTTGGATGATGTGCAGAAGGACAGGAGCATACGGAGTAAAGTTAGACATCTAGGGCACCCTTTTACCCTTGCACCTGAGACAGGGAGTCTGATCTGCTCACCCTGCGGCCGGGTGAGCTCTTCCCTGAACCAGTTCCCGCAGTCCCTGGGCTCCTTTATCTTACTTGGCCCTCATCTCCCTGAGTTCTCTGGCTCCCTGCCCTACCAACTCGGATCTGTGCCCCTAATCCTCTTTTCCTACCCACCCCATCCAATTCTTTCGGTCCTTCAACTATTTGTTTAAAAAAAAAAAAAACTCAGAACGAACTCAGGGGCTTCTCCATCCTTCTGCCTCGGTGGTTTGGAAACCTCTAGTCCAAGACACCCCGGCACCCTTTCTACGTCCATCCTCCCAGTGTGCCCGCCTTCCCGAGCCTGGGAACTAACCCGATTCGGAAGAGCAGCCGCTGGCTGCGCGTCATGAGGAGGCCGCGGAAACCCCGCCGTTCTTGGCAGCTGCGGGGACTCAGGAGCAGCACGAAGGCGAAGAACAGCAGCCAGCAGCCGGAGACCCACAACCAAGGCGCCGGCCAGCCCTGCCAAGCCATGCTGGGGGGCCGGGACCGGGGGCGGGGCTGGGCGTTGCTAGGCGACGGCCCCGCCCCGGCCCCTTGCGTGGAGAGGCGAGGCTCCCAGCACCTGCGCGCTAGGGAGTGCGGGGGCACTTGGCTCCGCCCGCTGCATCGCTTTCAGACCCAGCCCCTCGCCAGCCTCCGCCTGGCACGCGCTGCGAATCCCCAGCTTAAGGACTGACTAGCTCCTCCCGCCACTGGTGGGTCTGGAGGCGGAGCTCGAGCCAGCTTGACCGCGTGCTAATCAGGGACCACAAAGGCAAATAGTCTTGCGAGAAGACAGAAGCGGAGCCCTCCCTCTTCCTGTGCAGGGGACTCTGGCAGAGGCCTTGGAGTGGTCCTCCTCAAGAGAAACCTTAGACTCCTAAACTTTATCAGCTAGACGACACTCAGGAGTTCGTTGGATCATCTGCTGTTCATTTATTCATTCACTAAATTAAAGGCATTGTGCCAGGTTTTTAGGTGATCAAAAGACACAGGGGCCAGAGGTAGCTTAGAGGATAAACACCAACCCCGCTGCCCCATGTGAATCCTTGGACCCGCTTGGTGGAAGGAGAAAATCACTCCCACAAGTTGTGGTGCTTGAGACCACACAAATACACTGTACCCAGGCTGGAGCAGTAGTTTGATGGTGTAGCATGTGCCAGACCCCGGGCTTAATCCCTAACAGGGAAAATGGGCGCATTCTACGCTATAGAATAGAGTAAGGAGATTAAGTGGGCAAACAAATAAAATTGCATGTATATGCATGTGCATATGTTATGTGTTCACAAACATAGATGTGATGAAAAACAGTGGTACGACGTATAAGGAAGCGAATAGGGGAGTCAATATGGAACACAGTGGATCAGTTTAGATGGGGAGGACATGTGACATTTCACCCTGAAAAGAGGCCATAGTCCACAGAGACTTTATCAAGGTTATGCAGCCATGAGTGGCAGAGCCAGATCTAGCAGCTAGACATCCTCATTCTGTGCCCAGTCTGATTTCCACATCAGCGTCTCCTTGCCCTATTACTACTGCCTTCCTAATGAGTTCTGAAAGCTGTTCTGGCCAATGGGGTGGAGATGGGTGTGAGAGCAAGTGTGGGGCAATGTCCAAATTGAGGCACAAAGGAGCCAGGCCTGGGCTGTGTGCAGTCTGTCTGGCCTAGCCCTCTGCAGGAAGAGAAGGAAACTCTGCAAAGTCAAGCTCACTATCACTCCCACTGGGAGACAGGCGGAGGGAAGCAGGTGAGGAAATGCTCTTGCTTGCTTTCCTCCCCGCTTGTTGTGTTCAGCCTGAGAGCCCTAGATAACCAGATCCCACATCTGTGGTCTCATGGTCAGCCACAGTGCACTGTGCAGCTGTGGGTTCCTGAATACAGTTTTGTACTTCACTCTCTATCACTCGGACGCCACCAAAAAGCAAAGGAATGGGCTAAATTCTCCCTACACTGCACTGTGGTCTACCCAATCCTTGCTTTAATCTGCGAGTCCCAGGCACTCAGTTTCTCTTCTGTTGGAACATCTGAGGGACAACCTGTAGACAGCACCTGCCCTGTCTCTTCTCTAAAGTTTTACTTCTCGGCGCCCTGGCACAGGAAAAGCTGAAGCTGCCAAGGCCTGGGGTGTGAGAGGGAAGACCAAAGAGCAGATTCACAGAAGGCATGACCAGCACAGGAGAGTTTGTGTCCCTGTCTCTCTACGCAAGACTGAAGGATTGTGGGTCATCGTGAACAAAGCCTGCTGCAGGGAGGGCTCTGTGAAGTAACACTGTATGGAGAAATTAAAATGCAGTCCCTGTAATTTGAAACAGGAAATGCAGGCTCAGGCATGGCCCTGAAGAAGATACAATTTAATCTTTTTTGTTTGTTTGTTTGTTTGTTTGTTTGTTTCGAGACAGGGTTTCTCTGTGTAGCCCTGGCTGTCCTGGAACTCACTCTGTAGGCCAGACTGGCCTTGAACTCAGAAATCCACATGCCTCTGCCTCCCAAGTGCTGGGATTAAAGGCATGCGCCACTACTGCCCGGCTAATTTAATCTTTAACTTCAGCCCCAGCCCCACCATGAGCAGGTGCTTGCACACACACACACACCCACTCACTTATAGATAATAAACTCAAGACATTGTTTATGAACTCTTTGGAGTCACAGCAGGGCTGGGGATAGAGAGTGAAGGGCAGTGTCTGTTCAAACAAGCAGCGCAGGCTCAGGGAGCCAGTCTCCCCTGCTCTAGTCTGTTCTGGAAGGTACTCCCTGACTGTTCTACCTCTGCTGTAGCTCTCCCCTTGTCCATGAGAATCTGCTGTTCTAGCAAGCTAGATGCTATTCACCCCCTTCCTGCATTCTGCCATGTAATACCTAACGACTCACAGCTTCTAGAACTTGCTGTATTGTTTTGCACTCCTGTGCCTTTGTATATACACTGTGTTCTGCCTGGAGTGCCATTCATTCTTTGTTCCATAGATTCAGATCTTTCTCATGTGCTCTCCTGTGCAAGCGCACACTTGTGCATTCAGTACCCTTTGGTGGGATGTTAATGCCACGCCTTTCTACTCGCTGACTGTATCAGCATGTAGTCTCAGGCTTCATTAGCCTTCTTCAGAGTGGAGGCTATAATTTAATGAATTCATCTTCAGCTTGCCAGTGCCTGGCATGGTGCCACCTGCATATTAAATACTTTCTAAATGTTCTTTGAAATGTCAAAGTCCCATCCAAAGCCCACAGGGCCTCTGCTAGACAGCTGAGCCTGTTTTCCACCTCCTCAGATGATGACACTCTTCTGCTTATCACTTTGGGTTGGTTGCTTGGTCCCTCAAAAGTACCAAGGTTGTCACCACCTCAGGCCCCATGAAGTTAATCTCTGTTGTCCATTTGATAAGATCTAGAATCACCTGAGAGGTGGGCCTCTTTGCCTGCAGGTTGGGGGGGGGGTTGTTTTCATTAGGCTCTCTGGGCTACAAGTGGACAGCACCATTCCCTGGGCTGCAGTCTGATCTGTATTTAAAGGAGAGCGGATATTCGACAATCCCTGTTTCCTGATTATGGATGAAATATGGCCAGCTGCTTCCAGGCTTCTGCTATCTTAACTTCCTTGCCGTGATGCAATGTGGTCTTCAACTGTGAGTTAAAGTGACACCCCTCCACTGTTTTGGTCCCAGGTAGAGACAGGCAGATTTCTGTGAGCTGGAGGCCAGCTTGGTCTGTGTGGTGAGTTTTAGGCCAGCCAGGGCTATGTAGTTGAGACCTGGTCTCAAAACCAAAACAAAACCCATTTTCTCCCTTGAGTTGCTTTTCTTGGGGCATTTTATCACAGCAAAGGGAAACGAAACCGAGACAGGCTCTTTGCACATTCTCCTTCCACTTAGAAGATGAGCAGGGGAGTGGCTACATTCTGTCTACCTGGGTGGGGAGGATGCTATAGCATCTACAAGTAATACCTAGGACAAGCCCACAACAAAGAATTGTGTGCCCCAAGATGATTGTGGTAACACAGAAGCTGAGAAGGGAGCATCTACAAATGTAAACTCATTCAGGTGTAAGGGATGTAGAGAAAAACAGTTGGTCTTCCCAGAGGCTCCCGCTGGTCCCTCACATTGTATTATACTACTTACACTACTGTGGTGGTTCTAATGAGAATGGTCCCCATGGATCACATGTTTAAATATATGGTCCATTGGTGGTACTGTTTGGGAAGGATTAGTAGGTGTGGCCTTCTTGGAGGGGGCGTGTCACTGTGGGTGGGCTCTGAAAATTCAAACGCTCACATCGCCCCCAGTTAGTTCTCTCTCTCCTTCTCTGCCTTGCGGTTGTTGTTTCAGCATGCAAGCTCTCAGCTATTGCTCCAGTCCCATGCCAGCCTGCTGGCTGCCATCACCTCCATGATGGTCATGGACTAGCCTTCTGAAGTTATGGTTCTGTAAGGTGCCTTAGTCATGGTGTCTCTTCACAGCAGTAAGAGGGAAACCAAGACAGGTGAAGGGAATGGAAGAGTTCAAACTTCACTTTTTACAACTGGACATTGTTGGTGACTCTCACCTGTCACTCCCTCCTACTGGAACATAAACCTCATGGAGCTGGTGGGATGGACAATGCAGGACAGTTGTATGGAAGCCAACCCAAATAGGAGGGCAGGACAGTCCACATCTGGAAGGTTGCAGGAGGGCTAGCCATCTGTGAGCACTCACACACTCGAGGTCTTTGGCCACATGATCCTTCCTCCCTGGAACAGCTCAGAGGCACTGCCAAGGCTAAAGTTTGTCTCTGTAACTCTCCAAGGAGAGGCCCATTAATAATCGGAAGCACAATCCTGTGTGATGGTGCATGCCTGTAAGCTCAGCAATGGGAAGGCTGCCTCAAGAGATTCATGAGTTCAAGGCCAGCCTGCGCTACATAGTGAGATGCTGTCTCAAAAGCAAACAAACAAATGCAGGCCCCAAACAGCAACAACAAATGGGCAGCTAAACATGGTAGAACACCCCTGCTATCCCAGCACTACTAAGTCTGAAGCAGGAGGATTGCTGTGAGTTCAAGGTTAGCCAAGTCTACATAGCAAGACCCTGTTTCAACAAACAAAAAGTACAAAACGAGGATGGAGAGATGGTTCAGCAGTTAAGAGCACTGGTTGCTCTTCTAAAGAACCAGGGGTGGATTCCTAGCACCCATGCGGGAGCTCACAACTGTCTATAACTCCAGTCCCAGAGAATCAAACACTCTCTTCTGGCCTCTGCAGATACTAGGTCTGAAAGTAGTGCATAGACATAGATGCAGATAGAAAGCGCACACACATAAAAACAAAAACAAGACACACACACACACACACACACACACACACACACACACACACACACACACGGCAGGTTCCAGGTTCCAGGGATAGAGGCAGATGTTCTCATGCTTGCTCCTATTCCAGCTGCCAGCCAAAGCTGTGTCCCTGGGAAGGACAGCCTGTCTCCACCTTTGCATTATGGCTCACGCTAGATGCCTGGTGCTTAGCTGACTTACAGGATATCATTGGTGATGATGGCGATGATGGTGATGATGGTGGCAATGATGACGTCAATAACACCATAGATGGAGCTGTTTCAGTGTTAAAGAAGAGATGTCACCTGGCATAGTGGTGTGCCCCCTTTAGTCCCAGCACTTGTAGAAGCAGGTAGCCTGGTCTATAGAGTAAGTACCTGGGTAGCCAGGTCTACTCAGAAAAATCTTGTTTAAAAACAGAAAACAAAACAAAACAAAACAACAACGGGGCTGGAGAGATGGCTCAGCGGTTAAGAGCATTGAATACTCTTCTGGGAGTCCTGAGTTCAAATCCCAGCAGCCATATGGTGGCTCACAACCACCCATAATGAGATCTGACACCCTCTTGTCTGAAGACAGCTACAGTGTACTTTTTGTTTGTTTATTTTGTTTTTTAAATTTTGTTTGTTTGTTTGTTTTTCGAGGCAGGGTTTCTCTGTATAGCCTTGGCTGTCCTGGAACTCACTCTGTAGACCAGGCTGGCCTTGAACTCAGAAATCTGTGTGCTTCTGCCTCCCAAGTGCTGGGATTAAAGGCGTGTGCTACGACTGCCCAGCTTGGTTTTGTTTTTTGAGACAGGGTTTCTCTGTATAGCCCTGGCTATCCTGGAACTCACTCAGCTACAGTGTTCTTACATATAGTAGTAAATAAACCTTTGGGCCGGAGGGAGCAGAGGTCTGGAGTTCAGTTCCTAGCAACCATATGATGGCTCACAACCATCTGTACAGCTACATTGTACTTATATACATAAAATAAATAAATCTTTAAAAAACAGCAACAACAACAACAAAACAAAAAGGATAGGAATATCTTATTGGACCAGATTGCAAAGCCAATTTGGTTTAGAAGCATTGACCAATGCATTGTGGTAGCTGGGACACTCTGGCCAACCCCCACTGTCTTCTGTCATCAAGAGCTTACTGTGCCCACAGTGACCTTTTGTGTTGCATATTCTGAAAGCTTGGTTTGCTTGGAAGGATTTCCTTGCCTTTCCTTTCCTTGTCTTGACTTAATCTGCCTCACGTTTTCTGTTTCTTTCCTGCCCATCCACTAACCTGCCTTCTGCATGGGAACCAGCCCGTAGCTTATGCCTGTCCCAACTCTGGACTTTGCAGGGCTGCACTACTCCTGATCAGCACAAAGGTTTCTCACTTGCCTGGTTCTATTCACCCCTTCTTGGGTAAACTGGTGGTCCCAGATCCCAGCAGACCACCATGTTAATACTTAACTTAGTATACACACCTAATCGGCACAGCACACTTGTACTCAGATCATAAAAGGGAGTCAGCATGAGTGTGCCTTTCCCACTGCATTAATGGTTTACTCATTCTGAGTTAATGCCTCCTGGCTCTGATGCCTGGGAAGGGTACAAGGCTGATACCAGCGAAAGCAACCCGACTTGGAGGTTCAAGCGCCTGAACCTAGGCATGCACAGAATGAGGGAACTGTGCAGGGGAAGAAGATAAGCAGACAAGTACAGATACCATGAGCCTCAAGACGGGCTAGCTGGTGAGATGGCTCAGCAGGTAAGAGCACTGATTGGTTAGCCCCCCCCCCTTTTTTTTCTTTTTAGAACGTGGACATGGGGGCTGGTGAGTTGGTTCAGCAGGTAAGAGCACTGACTGCTCTTCCGAAGGTCCTGAGTTCGGATCCCAGCAACCACATGGTGGCTCACAACCACCCATAGTGAGATCTGACGCCCTCTTCTGGTGCATCTGAAGACAGCTACAGTGAATGGGGCCGGAGCTCAATTCCCAGCAACCACATGATGGCTCACATACACATAAAAATAAACAAATCTTTAAAGAAAAAAGAACGTGGACATGGCAGATTCCGTTGGCTAACTAATGGCTATTCTCTAACCACTCCCTAGTTTTCCCTTGTTAACTTCTATTTTGCACATTTTCCTTTCAACCGCTCCGCCTTTAGTTCCTCTCCAGCCCTGGTGGGTGGGTCTTGGTTAGACCCAGGAATGTGTTGCAGTTCCTGCCATGAGATAATAATAGCAAATATTTATATAGCACACATGTGCCAGGCACTGTTCTCAGTCCTTTAAATAGAAGAACCCTTGGCTCTCACACAACCCCATCAATCAAATACCGAGAGATCAATTCAGTGGCTGTGGGTCACATATCTGGTAAGAGGACAGGAGAGATAGATTGGGACTTTCTTGAAAAGTTTCCATTGTCCTTAAAAAGGACCTAATGCATCTGCAATGTTTAGTGTCCCCAGTCAAACCCAGGGTGCTCTGCATCCCAGGAAAACCTTCTTCCACTGAGATGTAGCCCACTCCTACTGGCAGCTTTCTGTTGTTGTGAGCTCTGATGCAATTCTGGCTGACCTCTTGAACTTGATTTACACTTGAGACTGACCCTGAACTTCTGATCTTCTTGCCTCCCCTTCCTGATTGCTGGGATGGCTTGTGCTCACCATTTACCTCAGCTTTCTCAAATGTCCCCTGTCTTTCTATAAAGACACTGCTTTTACTGCTCTAGGATGCTGTCATCTGTGTGTCTGGTACCTCAGCAGCCATTTTGGTACCATCATGAAGAAGTTTAAAAGAATATTCCAGAGTGGCCAAGGTGGCTCAACTGCTAAAAGCTCTTGCATGATGTACTGGCTGGTTTTGTGTGCCAACTTAACACAAGCTGGAGTTATCACAGAGAAAGGAGCTTCAGGTGAGGAAATGCTTCTATGAGATCCAGCAGCATTTTCTCAAGTAGTGATCAAGGGGGAGGGCCCTTTGTGGGTGGTGCCATCCCTGGGCTGGTAGTCCTGGGTTCTATAAGAAAGCAAGCTGAGCAAGCCAGTAAGTAACACCCCTCCATGGCCTCTGCATCAGCCCCTGCCTTAACATTCCTACCCTGTGTGAGTTTCAGTCCTGACTTCCTTTGGTGATGAACAGCAATGTGGACGTGTAAACTGAATAAATCCTTTCCTCCCCAACTTGCTTCTTGGATATGATGTTTGTGCAGTAATAGAAACCTTGAAAAAGACACAGGGCCAGCCTGACAATCTAAATTCAATCTCAGGAGAAGAACTGACTCCCAAAAAATTGTCGATTCACACTCATTTACACCACCACCACCAATAATAATAATGGGATGTTCCAGAACACTGTGATGGCAGAGCAAAAATGAAGACAATTTGTATGTTTGAAGACCTCATGGGAGAGGGGACATGGTGGCTCATGTCTGCTGTCCTACCATTTGGGAAGGTGAGGCAGCTATGACTTACAGTCCAGCCTGGGCTAAACACACTCTGTTAGTCACAACCAACCAACCAAGTCTTGAAGTAACCAGCCTGGAGTTTCTATCCAGGTTCTCCCCTCTGTAT
Source organism: Mastomys coucha (assembly GCF_008632895.1). NCBI lineage: Eukaryota > Metazoa > Chordata > Mammalia > Rodentia > Muridae > Mastomys > Mastomys coucha. Next base: position 100,268,077 of record NW_022196896.1, on the reverse strand, counting down.
TTTGTTTTGTGTGTGTGCCTATGTGCGTGTGTGTTCATGTCAAAAGAAAAACCTTAAGTGTAATCCTCAGGAACACTTGGAACACTTCCTACTTCCTTTGAGACAGGGTCACCAAGATTAGTTCCTGCCTTGATTTTCCCAGGACAGCAGACTGTAACCTGGAAACCTGTAACCTTAGCTAAACCGAACTGAACCCTTCCTCCCTTAAGTTGCTTTTTGTCAGGGTATTTATCAGAGCAATGGAAAAGTAGGACAGAAACTTGGTTCAGATGCCACTGGGTGTCACTTACTTTGTTTCTTATACCTTTAAAGTCTTCCGTGACCTTCCACAGTATGGTGTATCATAATTACTCTATGAAAACAGAAGTCTTTCCGTCCATTCTCATCTGGGCATGCTCTGTCCTCTCCATCCCAGCAGGCTGTGTCCCTTGAAGCTCAAGCCCATTTGTCACTGCTCAGTCCTTGTCCCCAAACCCCAAGGTGGCAACTGTGACAGGAGAACATGCCACTGTCCCTTTCTTGTCCCAACCTGTCTGTCTGTCGAGGCTCTCCTCTCATATGTCTGGCCAACTGCCTCTGCCTCCCAAGCTTGGGATAGGATTACAGGCGTAAGCTGCCATGCCTGGATGACCCACTTCTGTCTATTCCTTGTGTCTCCAGATTTCAGGTACTGTCTGTACTCCAAAGAGATGTGTCCATAAGCTCCCTCTGAGTGGCCAGTCTCAGTGCCTACCCTCTTGCCGGTCACCTCCATCTCCGGGGGCTTTTCCACAGAATGTGTCCAAAGCTGACCTCACCAGACTCACATCTCACTTCCCCCCTCATTTGCTTCTTCACTGTCCTTGTGATGCTTGATACTGACTTTCAACTTGACAGGACCTAAAATTCATTAGGAGATGAAGCTCTGGGCAGGTTTGTGAGGGAGTTTCTATACTGGGTTAAGAGAAGAGAGAAGTGCCAGCCCATGAACTGGGAGTCACAGCAGAAAAAAGAAAGGACTGGGCCGGACAGTAGTACATGTAGTAGGTTGGCCTAATGCTGCTTGGGTTCTAATGCTGGGGCCCCCAAGATTGGTTACTCCAAAGATGAGAGAGTCCACACATAAGACACTGAGTGGCCCTGCCCCATTTAATTGTGATTGGTAAATAAAGATGCCAACAGCCAATAGTTGGGCAGAAGAGACACAGGTGGGGTTGAGGTTTCAAGGGCTTGGAGAGAGAGGACCATGAGGAGGGAGGAGAAGGAGAAGCCACCATGGAATAGAAGAAAAACGTGCAGGAGAGGAAAAAGGAGAGGTGTCATGGGTTAGCTGAGCCATAAAAACATGGCCCTCGGGGCAGCCCAATTGGAGGTAAGAGCAGCCAAGATGAAACATAGCAAGTAATAACTCAGGGTTATCACTAGGAAAGTGGATCCTAACAGCATGGAGTGTAGGCAGCTGTCCAGCTACTGTGCTGCTTAAGGCATATTAAAAATATAAAGTCCAAGGCATATTCAAAATATAAAGTCTGAGCCATGCAGTGGTGGCGCACACTTTTAATCCCAGCACTTTGGAGGCAGAGACAGGCGGATTTCTGAGTTCGAGGCCAGCCTGGTCTACAGAGTGAGTTCCAGGACAGCCAGGGCTACACAGAGAAATCCTGTCTCAAAAAACTAAAATATATATATATATACATATACATATATGTATACATATACATATACACACATACATACATACATACACATACACACAAAGTCTCTGTGTGTGTGTGTTTTTAATATGGGATCTCAATAACCAAAGACAGGGAAGAAGCCCTGCACCAGGATTTTTAATATTTTTCACTACAAGTATACACCTTTAATCCCAGCCCAAGCACTGGAGAGATGAAGGCATGTGAATCTTTGTGAGTTTGAGACCAGCATGGGTCTAATCAGGAAGTTCCATGCAGCCTAATTTACATGGTGAGATCCTGTTTCAGAGAGAGAGAAAGAGAGAGAGAGAGAGAGAGAGAGAGAGAGAGAGAGAGAGAGAGAGAGAGAAAGAGAGTGAGAAAAAGAGAGAGAGAGAGCACTAAGAACCAGTGTTCATCTCTCTCTGCTTCCTGCTCCATTTGTGCACTCAGTGTGACCCTAGGCTCTTGCTACCTTCCCTTCCCTGCCATGATGGACTGTATACCCTCAAACTGAGAGCCCAGATAAATCTTTCTTAAGATACTGTTGTCAGATATTTTGTCACAGCTATGAGGAAATTAGCTAATACTGTCCCCATCTTGGGAAATGTCTTTCTTTTCTATTGCCATGAAGAGGCACCATGTAAGACAACTTGTATTAGAAAGAGCTCACTGGAACTTAGAGCCCCAGGAGCTGACAAACAGCACCAGGGCAATCCGCAACACTGTAACTGTCATGGTGGAGAACATGACAGCGGGCAGGCAGATATGGTGCTGAGGCAGTGGTTGAGAGCCTCCATCCTTATCAGCAAGCAGGAGGCAAGGAAGAGACACTGGAAAGGGCTGGGCTTTTGAAATCCCAAAGGCTGCCCCGGGTGACACACTTCCTCCAACAAGGCCACATCTCCTAATCCTTCCCAAACACTTCTATCAACTGGTAACCAAACATTCAAATATATGAGCCTGCGGAGCCTCACGCTCATTCAAACCACCACACACATCCTCCCGATGGTCCCATGAGTGGGATTTATAAGGCTATACATTTTAAAGTCTTGGCTCCAAGACATAGCTCTGCCATTCCTCACTGTGTGATCTCAGGTAAGTATGTCTCATCTCTGCACACAGTCTCCTCATTTGTAAGTGGCATGAGAAGACAGTTTACCTTCGAGGCTTCTGACTTACCAGGTGGTGGTGGCACACTCCTTTAATTCCAGCACTCTGGAAGCAGAGGCAGGCAGATCTCTGAGAGTTTGAGGCCAGCCTGGTCTACAGAGTTCCAGGACAGCCAAGGCTACACAGAGAAACCCTGTCTCAAAAAACCAAACCAACCAACCAACAACAACAACAAAACAAAGCAAGACAAAAAGAAGACTCGAAAAGAAACGGAAACCTGAAACCTTGGTGTCCCAGGAGCTGGGCTGGTTTTCTTTTCCTGGGGATCTTGTAGTCTTCCTAGTGACTGAATTGTTATCGTGTTCTCCATTCACTGCTTTTGGCTTTGTTTTTATAGATTTTAACTTCTTTCACTGGGACCCTCACCACAGCCTTCCCTCCTCCACAGGAAGCTCTCCACTTACACTTACGTTCTCTAGCTCTAGATCTTCCTAGCTCATGAATATAAATGTGCCCAGCTCCTTTGGAAGGTGCTGCAGGGCACTTATTCTCTGTGGACTTAGGCTCCCAGCATGCCCTACCCACTCCTCCTGCATCCCTGGAGGACTCCCCACTCTTTTCTCGCTGAGGCTCCAGTGACACCACCTGGAGAAATAGGTTCCTCGCTACTCTCTGCACCTGTCTCTGCTTCTCTGTGGAAGCAACTTCTCCTGCCTCACAACAAACTCCCAACTCACTACCTCCCACCCCGGACAAGCCCTCAGTTTCCTCACCAGACAAGGAGTATGTTGTGAGGAAACTAAAGACACAGACGACATTCAGAGCAGTGTGAGATACTGAGGAACACTGGGGTCCTCAAGAGCAAGGGATTCTGGTCTGTTGATTGATTGGCAGCTGTAGCCCCAGTCTGGAGATAGCCCCTGGCACACAGAGGCCTGATTCCATATCTGTCAAATGATGTATGGACTAGTAGGCTGGTTCCTAGAAGAGCCTCCTCCATCCTGACTCTGGTCTAGGTGATGTCCCCAAGTTACATGCACTTCTCTGTCACTGTCCTCAGCAGGTTGTGGAGGACACCTGGAGTTCCTTATGGGGAAGGCAGGCACCAGGCTGACTGCTAGATGGCCCCTTCACTCTACTACTTACTTGGGGCCTACTTTGGTGGCAACTAAAATATTGTTTTTCTTTCTTTTTTTACTGGATATTTTATGTATTTGCATTTCAAATGTTATCTCTTTTCCCAGTTTCCCCTCCAGAACTCCCCATCCCACCCCCCTCCCCCTGCTTCTTTGAGGGTGTTCCCCCTCCCTCCCACCCACTCCCACCTCACTACCCTGGCTTTCCCCTACACTGGGAATGGAGCCTTCACAGGACCAAGGGCCTCTCCTCCTATTGATGCCAGACAACGCCATCCTCTACTACTTATGCAGCTGGAGCCATGAGTCGCTCCTTTTTTGGTTGATTATTTTTCTTTCTTTTAATTTTTTCCCCATTTTTATATGTATAAGAGTTTGACTGGAACCAGGCGGTGGTGGCACATGCCTTTAATCCCAGCACTTGGGAGGCAGAGGCAGGCAGATTTCTGAGTTCGAGGCCAGCCTGGTCTACAGAGTGAGTTCCAGGACAGCCAGGGCTACACAGAGAAACTCTGTCTCAAAAAACTAAAAAAAAAAAAAAAAAAAAAAAAAAAAAAAAAAAAAAAAAAAAAAAAAAAAAAAAAAAAAAAAAAAAAAAAGAGTTTGACTGGGCTTAAGAGATGGCTCTGCAGTTAAGAGCACTAACTGTTCTTCCATAGGTCCTAAGTTCAATTCCCAGTGACCACATGGTGGCTCACAACCATCGATAATGGGATCCAATGCCCTCTTCTGGTGTGTCTGAAGACAGCTACAGAGTACTCATATGCATAAAATAAATAATAAATCTTAAAAAAAAAAAAAGAGTTTGACTAATGTACGCATGTGTACTACTGTGTACGTGCCTGGTTCCTTTAGAAGTCAGAAGAAGGTGTCAGATCTGCTAGAACCGGAGTTACATACACACAGTTGCCAGCTACTGTGCTGGGAACTGAGTCTGTCTCCTCTTCAAGTGCAGTATACACTCTTAAGCACTGAGACATCTCAATAGCCCATGGTGACAACTTTCAAAAATCTTGTGTGTTCTCTTCTGTGTGTGTATATATGTGTCTCTGTGTGTATGTGTGTACCTATGTGTATATACTCATGTGTGTGTGTGTGTTCTGTGTATATTCGTGTTTCTGTGTGTGTATGTGCGTGTGGGTGAAGTGTGTGTGTGTGTTGGTCTATCTGAATGTGGGCATGCATTTGCACCTCCTGGGTATGGTCAGAGAACAGCCTGAGGTGTGGTCTTCACCGGCTACCTTATTTGAGTCCTGGGTATGGTCAGAGAACAGCCTGAGATGCTGTCTTCACCGGCTACCTTATTTGACAAGGTTCTCCTGTGGTTTGCTGCTGCTTACACCAGCCCGAGAACCCCAACTTTCCACCTCCCACAGGAGCATCGCACCTAGTTCTTATATGTACGAGTTCTGGGAGGTCTGAACTCACCCCCTCAGGCCTGCAAGACAAGGCTTTACCCAGTGAGCCATTGCCCTAGGCATCAGGTCCAGTTCATTGTACCATTATTGTGAAATCAATCTTTGGTCCCCACAGGAACTCAAACATGTGAGGGAAGAATAGCAGGATGCAACACTTCCGTTCCTCATTGCCATAACCACAGATCAGAATATCACATCTGTCCCACTGCTGGCCTCTTCATACCCATACACCTCAAATAGTACAGAAGCCTTACAGGGAGTCCACAAGCCCGAAGCCAGAATCTATACAACCAAGTGCATATCCCTTGCTTTAGCAATGTGGTCTCAGGCCAGTTTTCTAGTGCTGCGCCCCCACACATTTCCTTCAGCCAGCCTGTACTCTGCATTCTCTGCCCCATGGCTTCTGGAGAAATCATCTTTGTTTTGTGTGAGGTTGGATCTCGTGTAGCTTCAAACCCCTTATGTAGCTTGAATCCCTAATCTCCCTCCCTCCCCTACCCAAGTGCTGGGATTCCAGGAATGGCCTCCTTGCCCATCTAAGAAATCCTTTAAAGTAAATTTCCTCAGGCCCCACGTGCCTCCCGCCCAGCCCACCCATGGGATATGTTATACTCCCCGGAGGAATTAAAACTAATTAAGGCGCCAGCTTCCAATCTGGGGAACCTAATAGACTGGAGCGTGTGCAGTTCAGACCTTAGGGAAGCTGATGTGCCTCTCCCTTCAGTCCCCTTGCAGCTAAAAACAAAATGAGCTAGCTAAGAAAATTGCTCAGCCAGCCGCAGCACACCTGCCCTGCACAGACAGGTCCTGGGTTTGATCTCCAGCACTGCGAAGTAAATAGCAAATTTGACTTCTCCTTTGAAGGTGTTTCTGGTCACAAGTATTCGGTCAGTACTTCATTTCCCTCTGGATAAGGTATCACGGCAGAGTCAGAAGTGAATAATTGTTTGTCAAGTGCTACTCTTGTACTTGAGGTTATGCGGGACTCAGAGGGAGCCTACCTCCCCATAGGCAGGAGCCATGCAGCATGCTTCTTTCTTGGTACCCCACACCTCTCCCCCTGCCGCTCTCCCCTCTCCCCTTGCTTGATAGCTGGAGTGTAATAAATGTTCAGTTGTGGGAAAGGGAAAACAAGAGTTTAGATTCTGCTAAGTAGAAGGCCTGCATGGGACACTTGTCATTCATCGCCATGGCAACGCTGTAAGGAAGGAGATGGCATCCTCTTTTTCAGAGATGGGCTAGCCGAAGCTCAGATGAGCTACATGACTCGCTCCCTCACAGAGCCGGTAAGTAAGGAGTCTGAACTCAGCGATCATACCAGGCCAACAGCTGAGCCACCATGTGGGAAGATGGGAACTGAACCTGCACAACTACTCCAGCACCATCGGACACTGCCTACTATCCTTGGTAAGTCACCTTGCCTCTGACCCCCTAACATAGTGGGATCTAGAGTCATCCTCAGCTACTTAACAAGTTTGAGGCCAGCCTGGATTACATGAGTCCCTCTTTCAAAATAAGAGCACCAAGGGGCTGAAGAGATGGCTCAGGGGTTAAAAATACTTGATATTCTTGAAGAGAACCCAGGTTGGGTTCCTAGCACCCACATGGCAGCTCACAATTACCTCAGTTCCAGGGGATCCAATGACTCTTTTGCCTTCTCTGAGTACCTGGCACACACGTGGTACACACACATTCGTGCAGGCAAAACATCATACACGTAAAATTAAATAAATAAATCTAAATAAATGAATACAAACATCAAATGAAACAACACAACCCGTAAATAAAAACTAAAATGTAACTGGGGTGGAGAGGGGGCTGCACACATGGCTTGCTGTGGTAACGGGCATGCTTTGAGTTTTCAGAACAGGGGCTGGCTGCTGCTGTCTTTGGCCTGTGACTAACTTAGCTACCGGATTCTTGCTCTCAGGCTCTAGCCTCCTAACCCATACTCACAGCTTGGAGTGGCTTCTTCCTGAGGTAGGTCCCTGTTTATGTTCCCCTATGAAGGACCTCCTCTCCCTTAGGGAGACCCATGAGGTCTGTAGACCTGACCCTGGCCACCCACCTAGTATCCTCATGTCCAGGGCTTGACCCTCTCTCTTTGAAGTTTCTGGAACACTCAGAGGTTGTCCATCTATAGGTAACAGATCAGGGGATTTTTCAAACATTTTTGGCCATGGATCTCAATAACATACATTTTATCGATCTTCCCTCCACTCCATCCAGTAGCTTTAATTAAAAAATTAAGCTGGGCAGTGGTGACACATGCTTTTAATCCCAGCACTTGGGAGGCAGAGGCAGGCGGACTTCTGAGTTTGAGGCCAGCCTGATCTACAGAGTGAGTTCCAGGACAGCCAGGGCTACATAGAGAAACTCTGTCTTGAAAAACTAAAAAAATAAAATAAAAAATAAATTAATTAATTTTAAAAAATTAACTAGTTTAAGCCAGACAAAATTCAGCCTGGAGGGGAGCTACTGGCACCCGAGAGCGGCTTTGCGGGGGAGTCAGTTTTCCTTAAGAATGTAGCTCCTGGAAGACTGAGCACATTCCAGTGGAACCCCGTGCATGCATCTAAGAGAATGTGGGCAGCACAGATTGGACGTGATAGGATTTTTGTTTGTTTGTTTTGTTTTAAAGGAAACAAAGTTGTTTGGGTTAGGGGGTGAATATCGGAGTAGTGGGATGGGTTAAAATGATCAAAATAAATGGTATGAAATTCTCAAAGAACTAACAAAGAGAAAAACTTTGTGTGTGTGTGTGTGTGTGTGTGTGTATGAGAGAGAGAGAGAGAGAGAGAGAGAGAGAGAGAGAGAGAGAGAGAGAGAGAGAGAGAGAGAGAGAGAGAGAGAGAGAGAGAGAGAGAGAGATGGGATCATGTGCCTGTGTGAGTCAGTTCTCTCCTTTACCTACCATGTGGTTTCCAGGGATCCAACTTTGGTTGAGGTTTGGCAGCAAGCCCTTTACCTGCTGAACCATGTTGGTGGCCCCTTGTGGGCCTTTTTAGCATGAATCTCCTCCCAGTATGATGCTCTGATAAAGCGTGGATTGAAGGAGGGAAATTACATTTTAAACTTAGATTCACACACTAGACATACATAATAATTAACTGGAAATGAAGGTACACTGATTTCCTCCCTTACTTAGTCTGTTTGATTGTATTTGTTAATTCTGGCTGGGATCCTCTAACTGATTTTGGACATAGTATTGAAAGCACTGAGTTCTTCCAACTCTGGCTCTGCAAAATCCTTGGCACCTAACCTTCTTGTCAAGCATATGTAGCCAGATCCTGCCATCTAGTGGTCATGCCTGGATCTGACTGTCTTTCTCTTACCTAGATGTCAGTGGGTAGGAGAAGGTGCTTGTGATAAAGAAAGTAAACTAGTGCAGAGTGGATCTAGGGGACTCCACTTGTAATCCTAGCTGGTAATCCTAGCACTTGGCAGGTGCAAGAAGGAGGATGAGGAATTGAAGGCTAGCTTAGGCCAGCCTGGGCTACATGTAAGCTGGTCTCAAAAACTAAAAATGACTGGCTCAGGCTAGGTAGGCTAGGCTAGGTACCCTATAGTGAGGTAAAAGGTGAACCTAGACCCTGGCCTCCAGAGCTGTTCTGTATGGTAGCCACTTACCACTTACCACTACTGAGACTTGAAGTGTACTTAGTGTAAAACCAAGTTTTGTTCCATTTTTTTTTTCTAATTTCAGATCAAATTACTTTTTGTGGGACGAGGAAGAGACGGTGAGGTCGTGGTACCTGCACAGTAGAACACTTGCCTGGCATATGTGAGACCCTGGTTTTCATCGCCGGCTTTGGTCCCTGCCCTAGGGGAAACGTGCTAAGATCAATACATCATTAAGCCTGATGTGGTCACAGGATTGTCAGAGGCAGAGCTGGAAAGCTGGGAGGAATTTGGTAAACACTTGGAACACAGTACAGGCCTGGTAAGGTGGGGCCTGTGGTAAGTACTCACCAGGTCAGGGTGAGAAGCCAGTGAATGTTGACACTTCTCAGAGAATGAATTTCTTAGATATACACAAAGAATGTTAAAAAGAGCTTCCTGATTGGGAGGCTGAGGTAGGGGGAGAAGCAAAAGGCAGAGGAAGTAGTATAGGAGCAGGGGATGGGTGGGCAAACCCCATCTTGAACACAAACAGGCCTGATGGCTCACTAGACCAAGATTCAAGGTGGCATTGGGCAGGGAATAAGGGTACAGTGCGATCCCAACCCTGCTGAGAATCCTGGCCTAGACAATTCATCCCAACAGGTCCTGAGATCAAGTTCATCTGAGACACTGGGCGGGCTCCCTCCAGACCTGTAACAAGGGACTTTTCAAGTTGGCCCCAAGCACTTGACAACTACTATTTTTAATCCCTACAAACACATTCTATTATTATCTTTGTTTGTACAGACACAGCCACCAAGGCACAAAGTAGCTAAGGACCGGCCCCAAGGTCCCACAGCCACAAGTAATCGTAACTTGGAGTTGGCTGCTGAGTCCCCTGGGGCCTGAGCTTACAGATGGCTCTCTGGTCTGGAGGGAAACATCCCCCCCAGGGAATTCGCACTTCTTTTCACAAGCACCTCAGATGATTCCGATGGTCGGAGGAGATGGATAGGGTACCCTGGCCCTGGCTATGCCTTGGTGGATGCCAGACAGGTTCTGGTTTCCTTATTCCACAACTCACTTCCACTTACATAGCACCTCAGAACTGTTTCTAAGGTCTTCTATTCTTTCTTCAAAAGTTTTTTTGAATTATTTATTTTATTTATATGAGTACACTGCACTGTCTTCAGACACACCAGAAGAGGACATCAGATCCCATTACAGATGGTTGTGAGATACCATGTGGTTGCTGGGAATTGAACTCAGGACCTCTGGAAGAGCAGTTAGTGTTTTTTCTTTCTTTCATCCTTTCTTTTTCTTTCTTTCTTTCTTTCTTTCTT